>NC_056748.1:453075404-453100404 GCF_019279795.1 Protopterus annectens | reverse complement strand
AGGCAGTTTTACCCACTCTTAGTTGCACATGGATAGTCTCTGATGCTTCGTGCTTTGCCACCAACCTGGAGGTGTGGGTATCTTTGATGAATATCGATACTCCCCCTCCTTTTGTGGTTCAGTCCAAGTTTTGGGGCCGAAAAGCATGGTATGAGGTATAACCTGGTAGTGCTGGGGTGCTCTTGGGAGCCTTGAACCAGGTTTCTATTACTGCACAGATATCAATGTTCTCCATGCTAAGGAGAGTTTCGAGTGCATGCATCCTGAGGTTTAGACTTCTGGTGTTGAGTAGCATTACTCTTAGTTTCTTATCCCTTGTGATACCTATGGAGGTGGGTTTGTCTTTTGAGCCTTGCCTAAAAAAGGCACTATGGGGGTAGCAAGAGCCTTTGCCAATATCGAAAAGCCCAGGGGTGACAAATGCAAGCCACCCCTAGCGAAGCATCGTGGCCTGTCGAGCATGTCATCCCAGGCTGACAGGCATTGGATCCCCTTTGAGTGACACCAATACTTAAGCCAATTGTTGAAACTGATCATCTTGTCTTCATATTGTGGCATCATTCTTGGTGAGGGTAAGATGCTACTCAAGGTCAGGGTCATACCGGCCTGGGCCACATGCTCAGAGAGCTCCTCTATGTCTCTTTTCATGTAGTCCAGGGAGGTATGTCTCAGGTCATTCACACCAGCATGGACAATGACTGAGTCATATTTGTACTTGCCTTGGAGTGACCTGAGTGCTTGTGTTATGTGGCGGATCCTAGCGCCCAACAGGCAGCTCACCGTGACCTTCTCCTTGTTCAGCCTGGTGGCGAGCGGGGCGCCAGTGTGCCTGACGATAGAGTCACCTATTACAAGTGTATCAGGTGTGTTGTTTAGCCTTAAGGGCTGTGACTGTTCAGCACACTGGCTTTGTGAGCTATGTGTTGCACGTGTTTTGTTTTGGGGTAGCGGTTGCTTGGCTGTCTGCTTTGGAGGTCTCTGCTGCTTAGGCAGATTTTTATTTAGAGCCTCCGACTATGTTTTGTGTGTTTATGTGTTTGGTTTGCTGTCGTGGTAGGTCTATGTGAGACTGGAATTGTAGTGAGTGTGGTTTCATTCTCCTCCTGACAGGTTTCGCCAGTATGGAGTTGAGAGAGCTTAGCCTCCATTTTGGCTATATGGTTGCATCTCTCACATGTGTTGGAATTTGTTGGGAGGAGGAGAGGGTTGTCTGTGTACATGAGACAGTTGTAACATTGCTCAAGATTCCCAGATTCACCAGCTGGACCGGAGAGGAGATTGACAACTGATCTTTGGACATGCTAGAATAGTATTGGGAATTCCTTTATAATTGAAAGAAAAGGGCCAATGGGAAACAAGGTACTCAAGGGGAGTTTGTGAGGGTGTAGTGCTTTTAATTTTTTAGTGCTGACTTTTATAATTGCTTTAGAGAGCAAGTGCCAGGTAACTTAAATGCAATGTGTTACAGGTAACTTAAATGCAAAAATGACAAACAGTAACTTTCTTTCAAGTGAAACAAGGAAATAAGTACAGTAAGCAATGCAGATGTCACTAGGGATCCACAGAAGCGCTGAAAAGCCGCGTTTTAGGTGGAATTAGTGCTGGCAGCTATTGGCCATTTGATTTGACTTGGTCTGCCTGAGAAACTTTTACAACTTGTGCACAACTCATTCTTCTGTGCCTTTAATCCACAATATTTCAAACCCATCTTTAGATATATTTTACTCTCCACCTTAGGTGTAGTTTAAAATTCAACATTTATGAATATCCATCACTGTATGTCAGTTATGAATATTCATCACTTCATGTCAGTAATCTTACTTGCATTCTCATAACAATGCATCAGGTGTATTAACTCTCTTCACATTAATAGCACCAATGAAAGCTATTTATTTACAAAACTTAAAATTTCTTGTTTCTGCTCATAAATAAATAAATGAATTATTCTGCACCCACTTATCCTTCTTTTTATCTGTGTTTGCTAAGCTTTTCTCAAGCAGTTTCTAGAAGACAAAAGATGAGGGCAGCAATTCTTCCTACTTATATAGGCACACCTGGCATGTGAACATTGAATATCAAGTGCTCCATGTATTTTATAGCTCATGGATCTCTTTTCTGCCTCCATCACTGCTGCATCACATTTTCACTTTAGTTATCATTCTTTCTTTTAATTTGTCTCATAATTCACCTTACAAATATCCATTTCCTTAATTATTTCTTTCCATTGCTGTTTTTTTTTTAATTTCTTGTGTTCTGAACATGCTTGCAACTTTTGATAAGCTCAATTTTATGACATGCTCCGTGTTTTATCATTTCTTATACCATTTCTTATTAATAAAGCAAGCAACTCACCAAATTTAGAGTCAATTTAATTCTCCAGCAAAGTAAAATAAGTGTCTATAGTGTTTACAGCTTCTTGTGTCTGAATAAGAAACAAATGGTAAATAAATGGCAAAATCTTTCTAGGCTAGCAAAAAATTCTCAACTTCTAACTGCTGTTCTTCAGTCCTTTTCCTCTTAAAGAAAAATCAAAGTGTTAAATATATTAAAGGTTCTTCCTCTGTTAATCTGCACACAGGGAAGAACTCAACTGCATTTCTACATTCAAAGTGTTCAGTCTTCTAAGTTTATTTGCACAGACTTCTAGGTGGTTTCAGAAAAAGTTATTTTTCTAACAGAAAAAATATACTTCTATACTTCCAAATACATACACTGTTAAAACAAATATATGTCGTCATCTCAGCAAATAAGTTTGTCCTTTTCTGAAAACATTTCCTGTATTCCGCTATATGAAATATGGATGCTTGTAAGAATATTTAGTAAATAAAGAGCCTCCATGTGGTTGTTATTCAGAGTAACGTCTAGACGGAATGCATAGCATATGGCATGCAGATTCGTTTAAAAAAGCACTTGATATTTAATGTAATGTACTCCATATTATGAAATGATAATGTAGAAACATGGAAGGCCGAACTGAATGAAGAAAATAGAAGCTAACAGAAGGCAGATCTACAAGTGAACCAAGGGATGTTAGCAGGTATATGGTAGTACCCACTATGTAGGAGGAAAGAGTTAGAACACTACTATGACATGAAGCTTAACAGATGTTACAGTTTCATATCATGATCAGATAACAGCTAAACTTTGCTAGACATGTTATGAAGACTTCTGGTCATGTATACCTATAATAACATTTTTATGAATTTTTGTAAGCAGATAACGTTCACAGTGTGTTTTTCCTTTCAGGAAAAGAAACTGAGTGTTTATATGGGGCTTAAATATTATCATATTGTCTCATTTTCTATTTAGTTCAGAAATGATTCAAGCAAGTGGGTTATATAGAACCTATTTTGAATTGGGGAGGATATATTTTTCTTGCATTTGGAGAAAGCAAATTAAAGGGCTGGAGAAAATACTTTGGTAAAGTAGTGAACAATTTAATTGTTTAAATGAGTTCATAATAAAATGATATTCCCTTTTCTAAAGAAGAAGAAGAATCCTATTCCAAGGTACTTTTACTCTATTATGAATTATGGATAACATAAAAGAGTAGCAATCAGTGTTTAATATTAATATGTGATATACATTTATAGCTCAGTCTACTACAAGTGCTAGTTTGCTAGTATCTTTCAATAAACCTTCTCATAGCCACTGGCTTGAGAAATCAAGTACTCTTACTTCCACTAGTTTGATGTAACATTTCGGCATATCCCTCATACCACATAACCATATTGACTGTATAGCTATAACAGAGCCCTAACTTTAACCATAAAACAGTCTTCTAGTTCCCAACCTGAGACCTCATTCCCTTACCCTAAAGTTCCACTTCTCTTTCTAACCCTAAAGTCCCTACTCACTCCCTAAACCCAAAATTCAACCCCCTTCCATAAACCTAAATTCCCTGGTCACTCCCTAACTTGAAAACTCTTTCCCTTTCTAACCAAAAACGTCAGTCCACATCTTGAAACCTAAATTCCCCAATTGCTTCCTAACCCTAAAATTCCTTTCCCACTCCCTATACATAAAAATTTCTTCTTACTCCCTGACCTTAAAATCCCCCTTCCACTCCCCTAATCCTAAACCCCCCTACTGAACCCTCCCCACAGGTGCTTGCCCACACTTATATTCAAGTTGAAGAATGAGCAATGCTGGGGTCATAGTCAGGATGCTGTTAGGCTACATTACCGTTTTCTAGCTCTGCTACTTTATTTCTATTTCTGACAGGAAATTTTATTTTTATAATATCCTAAACTAATTTTTGAACAAAATCAGTTACCTGATACTACATCGAATGATATTATCCAAAACATTTCTAAATATTTGAATTTTTCCTGTCAGATTATTCATTGGTACTAACCAACATGAGTAGCTACTGTAGCACCCCTACGGTGTCATCCTCCTTGGTAAGAGCCAATCATAAAGCGATCATTTTTGAAGTCACCATCTCTCCTGCCCCCCCCACCCCGTCAGGATCAAACAAAAAAACTTTTCCAAAGCTGACTACAATCTCCTGACAGCAGGTATAAGCAGCTTCACAGCCACCATCCCTTCAGTTGGAACTAGCACTAATGTTCAAGCATACACCAAAAAACTATATGAGCACCTACATAGCTACATGGACTCAGCAATACCCAACAGGACCAAATCATCTTTTTCAAACAAGTGTAAACTTGTCTGGCATACAGCAGCAATAAACAAACTCTATAATAAAAGGAAAATATTGCTGTCCAGGACCAATAAAGAGCAGGTGCCAAGTTGGAAGCAATCTCACCTTTGTCTGAACAGGCAAATAAGGTCACTAGTGAAATCCTCTAAGGCTAACTTTGAGTCCAATTGGCCACATCCACGATGGACAATCACAAGGCCTTCTTCACATACATCCACAGTCTCAAAGGTAGCACCCAAATCTGCTCTGAACTGGAGGTCAAGAACACCACATACACCAATGTCATAGATATAGCCAACCTGCCCACCTCCTTGCCCCCCCCAGTAACCCAGGACATCCCCAGCATCTGGCCTCCTTCCCTCATTACCATGTAGCAGGTCTTTAATGCATTCTCAAAGGCAAAAAATACAGCCTCCATGGGACCAAAAAACATCCCTGTCTGCGTCCTACATGAACTTGGGCATGAGCTCTAAGATCCATTAGGCACCATATTCAACCAAAACCAGAGAACCATCTTCATCCCAGCTGAATGGAGAATGGCCACTGTCATCCCTATACGCAAAGGTGGTGTGTCCACTGACCCAGGCAACTGTAGGTCCATCCGCCTAACTAGCCTGATCTGCAAGGCCATGGAATGCATTATCATGGACCTTATAAATAAGGACATTGGCTACTTCCAAACGGTTGCCCCCATACAGTTTGGATTTGTCAATGGGAGATCATGCCTGTTAAACTTGGTTGACTTCTTCGAAACAGTCACCAAAGCCATGCATGAGTGGAAGACAGTGCACAGCACCTACCTTGACCTAGCCAAAGCCTTCAGCACTATTTCCTACTCAGGCCAATAGAAAAACTCTCCCAGCTAGGCATCAACCCGTATGTTACCAGATGGGTATCTAACTGTCTCACTGATAGAACCCATTCAGTCAAAATAGGGGAAGACACCTCTAGTAGTAGACCCATAATGAGTAGCATACCCCAATGATCAGTCTTGGGGCCTCTACTGTTAAGGATATACTTTTCTGAGGTGCAAGCCAAAACCAGTGGCCTGTGGCTGACCAGGTTTGCAGATGACTGCAAGATGGGTGCTGTCTTAAATTTCCCTAGTGATGCGAACATCCTTGAAGAGGGCCTTACCCAAACTAATGGCTCATGCTAGAAGCATGGCCTCAAACTGAATGTCAAGAAATGCATCATTATTCCCTTTGGAGAAAATGGCATCCCCACTAATTATCACATTAACAACAACATACTAAACACGCAATCAGTCATGAGGGATGTGGTTACCCAGCTTGATAACAACCTGACTTTTGACCACCACGTTGCCTCCATTGTACAAGTTTTCTACTTTGCCCACCTCATAAATAAGGGTATTTCATCCAGAAACAAGGAGGTCATAACATCCCTGCACTCCTCCCTTATCAGACCCATTATTGAGTACAATGCCCCTTCAGCATGTACCTTTCCCAACCACATGCAGGAGCTGGAGACCACAGAGGTTCCTGACCAGGAAAATCCAGGGTCTCAAACACCTATCCTATACAGATAGGCTAAAAGCCCCATCTGTCTACTCAGTCTTGTACATACTGCTCAGAGGTGACCTGTGTCTGGCATACAAGGCCATCTCAGACCCAGCCTTGATGGAGTTACTGCATATTCGTAAGTAAAACTCCACTCAAGCAACCCACATGCAAGGCCTCAACCTGGTCTGTGACATTAATAGAGCTTGTTTGCAGGATGGATTTGTGTCCCAAAGACTCCCCCATCTGTGGAATAGATCCCTATCCATGTAAAGCAGAGTACCTCACTAGCTCTCTTTAAGAGGAACCTGTAAGACTGAATGAGAAATAAAATACACCCTGGGATCCAACCTGTGTCCCTGCTGGAAAGGGGAAACAGGTGCTGACTTTGTAAGAACATGGGCAAAATTCTTGGCTAGGCTTATAAGGGCCTCCAGACCAATAGACTAGTATCGTCCTATGAACCTATTTGAAAGGTCTGTACCAGTTCCTATGAAATGAGTCATTCAAAGATGATCTCTCAGGACTTGCCTTTAAAGAAAGAAGTCCAATCTGTCTTAACATACAAGAACTTTCTTTAAAAATGGACAGAATAAATAATGAACTTGACAGCTTTAAAAAAATGTACCAAATAGATGGAACAGATACATGAGATTTTAAAACAACAGAAAACTCAGATATCTGGAATGGAAGATGCCCTTAATGAACTAGAAGCCAGAGTATCTGAAGATAAAAACATTGAATTTCTACTGTGACAGAATACCTTATTACCACAGCTCTCTCTCTCTTCTGAGTCAGGCAGAAATTAGAACTGATCAATTAAGGACTCATTCATAAGATAGAAGAGGTCACTTAAGGTTAATCATTTGTTAACTGAGGGGTGGAGCTAGGAACTAAACCTTCTATTTAAGGGGTAAAATAAAACATTTCTCAGCTTTACCAGAAAGGCTCATCCAGACTCTGCTACATTTTGCTGTGAAGGAAAGGTTAGTTTGCTTTTATTTTTTGTATTTTGTATATTTTAAATACTGTAGTTTGTTTTCTTTACATTGTGTTTTACCTGCATTCTGCTTTAACAGCATATTAAAACTTCAAAAGAGACCACAGCTCTCTCTCTTCTGAGTCAGGTAGAATTTTTTTCCCCGCCCTCCCACGCAGTCATAGTTGTCTTGTTAAATACCACTGGCTTTCTAGTTGCCTGCCTCTTATGTTAATCTGACCATATATCTCATTTCCTCTCTACTTTCACTGGCTTGTGAAATAATCACTAAATCAAAAACCCTCCCCTTCAACTATTTAAATTTATTGGCCATCCTACTGTATTCCGTAGTACCAGAATACAAAAGTAACCACCCCTTTCAACCCATCGTGCTGTTTTAAAAATAGTAACTCTCCGCTAAACCTTAACTTTTTAAACAGGTAAAACTTAAGTTACCTACTTTCATGTCTACCTTCTCTAGTGCACACTGCAGTGTGCATTTTTTTTATCTTACTTTTAAGCATCCCTTTGACTAGCACTTTCTCTAATACCTGCTGGAAAGCACTAGGAAGCCTTAAACTGATACAAGCATTCAACACTCCTTGTTAATAAGGAGAAATTAATAGTAGGCACTAAACAGCCTATAATTGCAAAGTACCTTGCTAAGGTAAGGGAAAACAGCTCCTGTACTTTACAAAAAAAAAAAAAAGCATCAAACCAGGCATGTCCAAGGGTCAGCTTCCGGTGATTTCTCCTGTCCACCTGGTGAATCTGGGCATACTGGGGCAATGCAGCAATTGCCTCATGTACACAGACAACCCTCTCCTCCTACCACCCAACACTACAACCTGTGAGAGATGCACTTACATAGCCAAAATGGAAGCAAAGCTCTCTTCACCCAAGATTGTGCTAGACAGTCAAGAGGAGAAGGTTAACACCCACTCTACACCTCAAGCAACACATAGCCCTTCTAAACCCACACCACCAACACCCACATATAGCAACACTAAATCCACATATGCAGAGGCCCTTAACTGTAATCTGCCCAAGCAACAAGGACCTCTGAAGCTCAAATGCAAACAAACACCAATCACAACCAAAGTGTCACATAGTTCACAACACAAGTACAAATATGACTCTGTCATTGTCCATGTTGGAGTGAATGACTTGAGACGTACCTCCCTGGACTACATGAAAAGAGACATGGAAGAGCTCTCAGATCATGTGGCCCAGGCAGGTATGACCCTAGCCCTGAGTAGCATCCTGCCTTCGCCCAGAATGATACCACAATATAAGGACAAAATGATTGACTTCAACAATTGGCTAAGCTTCTGGTGTCATTCAAAGGTGATCCAATATCTGTCTGCCTGGGATGACATGATTGATAGACCACGATGCTTTGCCAGAGATGGTCTGCACCTGTCGCCTCTGGGATTCAGGTTACTGGCTAAGGCTCTTGCCACCCCTATAGTGCCTTTTTTAGGCAAAGTTCAAAGGACAAAACCACCACCGTAACAGGTACAAGCATGCAAAATCTGAAGGTAATGCTACTCAATGCTAGAAGTCTAAACCTCAAAATGCACTCTCTCGAGGCACTCCTAAAAATGGAGAACATCGATATTTGTGCAGTAACTGAGACCTGGTTCAAGGATCCAGAAAGCACCCCTGCAATACCAAGCTACAACTCTTACCACACTTTTCGGCCACCAAAGCAGGACCGAAACACTAAAGGTGGAGGAGTGTCAATATTCACCAAGGATATTTACACCACCAGGCTAGTTGCCGAACACAATGCATCTGAAATTCTCCAGGTGCAACTAACACTAGGTAAGACTGCAATCCAAATTGTAGCTTGCTACAGATCCCCCACCATACCCCAAGATTCTCACTACACCTTTCTACACATACTGGAAAATATTAAGATAGAACCAAACACCCTAATACTGGGTGATTTTAACTACCCTGACATTAACTGGGAAAGCTACTCATGTACCAACACCTTTGCCCAACGGTTCTTGGAATTCATAAATTCCAATGCCCTGGATCAACTAATCCATAGTCCCACCAGGGGCTCCAATATCCTAGACCTGGTCATTACCAACATGGGAAATCGATGCTCCACACCTATGGTCACCCCCTCATTAGTCACGTCTGACCATAAGCTAATCACCCTTAACATCCACATCCCACCCCCACCCCACCCCCAGTAAGGAAACCTCCATAAAAAACTTCTCCAAAGCCAACTTCATGCTACTCAAGTCAGAAGTGATAAACTTCATGACACCCATGCAGACAGGAGCTGAAAGTTCAACTGCTGAATCCTACACTAAGGCACTGTACGAGCACATCCACTCATGCATAAATCGTGCCATTCCAAATAGAACCAAGATGCTCTCATCCAAAAAAAAAGAAGCCAATCTGGTGGTCCTCTGCCATAAACAAACTTTACAACAAAAGGAAGAAACTGTTGCAGAAAAGAGGAAAATCCCAGGATGCAAAAAAACTTCCTTACCAGCCTCAGTAAGAAACTGAGATCCCTCATAAAATCCTCCAAAGCTAGTTACGAAAATAAAATTGCCAAAGATTCCAAAGACAACAACAAGGCATTCTATAACTATGTCAAGAATCTAAATGGCAATGCTCAGATCTGCTCTGAGCTAAAACAGAATGACATTAAATATACTGATCCCAAGGATATTGCCAATATCCTGGCAGATCGATTCAGTGCCAACTTCACCCCCTCTCACCCCCTAAATGGCCCATCTCAATACCAGAAGATTGCCAAATTCCGGTAATAATGGCCACACAGGTAAAAAACGCACTCTCCAAAGCTAAGAATACAGCATCCATGGGACCAGATGACATCCCAGGCTGTGTACTACATGAACTACAATATGAACTGGCACCTCACCTAAGTGTCATGTTTAATCATAGCCTCACTTCAGGTTTCGTGCCCACTGAGTGGCGCACAGCTACAGTTATCTCACTCCACAAGGGGGGATCCACCTTGGATCCCGGAAACTACCGTCCCATCAGTCTGACAAGCCTTATCTGCAAGGCCGTGGAGCGTATTATCATGGAACTTATAAATAAATACATTGGCAACCTTCAAACACTGGACCCCACCCAGTTTGGGTTCGTGAAGGGCCGATCTTGTCTCCTGAACTTGATTGACTTCTTCGAATCAGTCTCCAGAGCCATGGACATGGGTAAGGTGGTCCACACAGCCTATCTAGACCTTGCCAAGGCCTTTGACACCATCCCCCCACTCTGGAATCATAGATAAACTTACTAAGCTGGGCATTAATCCTTACGTCACCCAATGGGTTGCTAACTGGCTTACTGATAGAACCCACACTGTAAAATTAGCAAACTCCAAATCCATCTCCAGACAAGTGACAAGTAGAGTACCTCAGGGTTCAGTCCTGGGACCGCTCTTGTTTGGCATCTACTTCTCTGAAGTACAAGCCAACACTAAGGGACTCTGGATAACAAAGTTTGCAGATGACTGCAAACTGGGAGCCATTATTGAATCCCCAAATGATGTGGATACTCTACAAAAGGGCCTTACAGAAACAGATGCTTGGTGCCAGAGCCATGGGCTCAAGCTTAATGCCAAGAAATGTAGTTATCCCCTTTGGGAAAAAACATGTATCCGTGAATTACCATATAGGTTGCAGTACACTAAACTCCGAAAGTTTGTTAAGAGACTTAGGGACACAGGTGGACAGTGGTCTCACCTTCGATAACCACATCGCCACAACAGTCAGGAAATCCTTCTATGTGGCACACCTCATCACTAAGGGCTTTTCATCCAGAAAAAAGGAGGTCATTGTCCCACTTGTACTCATCCCTCATTAGACCCATTATAGAATACAATGCCCCGTTTGGTATGTACCTCTCAAGACATCTGCAACAACTGGAAAGGCCACAGAAATACCTCACTAAAAGAATCACAGGCTTAAAGCAGATGCCCTACGCTGACCTCCTTAAAAAACTCCAGCTATAATCTGTCACATATCGTCTACTTAGAGGCGATCTTTGCTTAACATACAAGGCCATGTCAAACCCAGAGCTGTTGGACATGCTACACTTAAAGAAATCCCAATCCCTCAGAGCCACACGCTCCAGTGATCTAAACCTTGTCATCACAATAAACAAAACATGCTGGAGGGATAGATTCCTGACCCAGAGACTCCCCAGACTCTGGAATAGATTGCCCATACATGTCAAGCAGAGTGCCTCTTTGGCCCCTTAACGATTGGATGGGAGAAAGGAAATTCACCCCGGGGATCATGTCAGTCACCCTGCTAGACAGGGGTCCAGGGAAGTAAATAGTGCGGGAAGAAATAGCCAGGGAATTGTTATGGCTAGGCTTGTATAGGCCCTAGGGCTGATAGCCTAGTACCAACCTATGAACCTATAAACAGAATTGATGACTTGAAGAACAGATCCAGGAGAAATAGCATTTATATTTTTGGACTGCCTGAAAAAATATAAGGAAAAAATATGGTCAACTATCTCACTGCCTGGCTTCCGAAGACTCTGAATTTATCTGAGAACGATGTCATATAGTATAGAAAGAGCACACAGGTCTCTAGTTTCTACTTCATCATAAACTACCTTTCGCTAAGATCTGTTTTTGTTAAGGTTTTTCTCATCTCAAGACGAGGAGCTAATACTTAAAACAGGCTGGTCCAATTGCTCTTTCCTGCCAGGCTCAAAATATTCCTTCCAGATGAAATTAGACACTTTTCAGACACAGACTGTGCACTGTCATTAAACAAAAAACATTCTACATCAAAATGAAGATATGGACAGGAAAAATAGTATTTTGAAGAGACAAGCAGAAGTAAATACTAGGAAATCTAATGAGAACAAAAGGAAACTAAAGGACAAACGACTCTTGGCTTTAATATAGCATTGATGTTAACGTTTTAATAATAAAATTCTGTTTGCATGACAAATTTTACCAATTCAGTTACTGGAGATATAGGTGAAAGGAAGGGTGCACTTCTCTTCAAGGTATGCCACGTTTTCTTTTCCTGTATGTATTGCTAAGTTAATATTCTATATTTTATTTTCCATATTAAATATATGCCTTAACTTAATAAGTATTAAAAAATCAACTCTTTAACTAATAATATATATATATATATATCTATATCTATATCTATATATCTATATATCTATATATCTATATATCTATATATATATTCGGGCAGCCACGGTGGTGCAGCAGTTAGCGTTGCTGCCTCACAGTAAGAGGTTCCCTGGTTCGATCCTCGGCTGGGGTGCCTTCTGTGTGGAGTCTGCATGTCCTCCCTGTGGTCACATGGGTTTCCTCCGGTTTCCTCCCACAGACATGCTGTAGGTGGATTGGACACTCTAAATTGGCCCTAGTTGTGAGTGTGTGCATATGTGTGCCTTCTGTGGAAGGTTGGGCACCGGGCTGGCAACTCAACACCGTAAAACTCCACTGCCAATCATGAGCAGACAGATGATCAACTGTGGCGACCCCTAACCGGGAAAAAGCCAGAAGAAGAAGATATATCCTGGTTTCCTTTCTTCATATATTTGCCACATAAATCCTAAAGTGATAGCTCGTGATAATATAACATATAGCAAGTTGCTCACAGTACATTAAATAAGTGTGTTGTGAATTGACTGAATGTTTATGGTGTTTTTTTTTTTTTTTACTTTTAACTCTTAATTCACGTCATGGTTGATTGGAATATGTCAGAATTTGTACTTATGAGATTTGGATGTGCTTTTTCTAATAGATATCAGACTGTTATGCTGTTTATAAGTGCTTCTTTACTAAATGTTGGGTGTATGTAGTGTTTATGAACCATGATTGGAATATGTCAGAATTTGTACTTATGAGATTTGGATGTGCTTTTTCTAATAGATATCAGACTGTTATGCTGTTTATAAGTGCTTCTTTACTAAATGTTGGGTGTATGTAGTGTTTATGAAGCTATTTTTTCTTATATAGTCTTATCTGTGATGTTTGGTGACAGTTTTTTCATTGGGGAGGAGTTAGGAGAGGAGAAATATAGTAGTGAAGACAATTTCTGTGTTTTAACACTGGGATTTCAATCTGAAACCTATCAGTAATTATTTTGTTCTCCTCTCCCCTGGTATGATAGATATACAAAAAATAAAATAGAGTGTACCAAGTGCACCAAACAGTTAGAACAAAAATAAAATAACCAGAAATGTTACAGCATAGGTTCTTATATAGCTGGGAGCAGGTTGGTTTTAAACACTTATGCAACCTTCTTTCTCAGTGTAACGTGAATGAAAGCTGTTTACTGACCGTGGTTATTTCCCTGTCACAGAGAAGGTTCTAATAGAATGTTCCTTTCCCACCCTTTTCTCTTTCTCTCCGAAGACAATTTATACAGAGGTTGTTTTTTGTCTGTGTGTGTGTGTGTGTGTGTGTGTGTGTGTGTGTGTGTGTGTGTGTGTGTGTGTGTGTAAGAAAAACTGGATAAAATGTTGTTTTATGCTTGATTTTAACACAGAAATTAAGTGTAAAATAGTAGGAAAGTGTTAATTAGCTAGCAGTCTGTGTTAACATTTACCTCAAAATTACTACTTTATCACTTGCAAAACCTGCATTTCTCTCTAAGTTATATAATACATTTTATAGTACTGTGGCACCATACACAACATAGAATTAATTTCTTTAAATCAGGTTTTATCCTAAGATATTATATTATTCAAAGTACATTCTGTTCTATTAATTTAAAGAAGGGATGATGAATTTCTTTATGTCTGTTGATGTCAGCCCCTTCCTTGGTTGACTTGTTCTGCATATGTGGGCAATAGATATGTATATGTTTATAACAATAATTGTGGTGTTAATCTGTGCTAGTTTCTGTGTGGATGTGCTTTGAGTAGGAAGTGAGGAGCTCAAATACATGGCAATATCAGAAGCTCATGCTCTGAAAGTTAATCGAAAGTCTGATGCATAGTAAAGGAGAGACCAATATGAAAGTAACAGCATGTTTTTCACAAAGTCAGACAACATTTCAGTTAGTTTAATAAGCTGGGAATTCATGTGTCTCTTAAAAAGACTGTAGTGGGTATGTTGCCAACCATATGTTATCCCTCAGTACAAATATAATTTTGGGAACATATCATTAGTTACTTTAGACATCACAGTTACTCTTTTACTATTTTATATCTCATTGTATGTTCTAGTGAATATGACCTCCTATATATCTAGAAGAGACACATTTTAAAAGATAATTGTATATTCAAGTCCTCACAAAAGGACAAAGATTTTTTCAGAGAAGTTTATTTGTTCTTTAAAATATCATATGTGTCTGCCATAATATCCAAGCATGTACAGTCTTGTAGTTAGAATTGACTTTAACTAGTCACATTATCAATAATATACAATAGCATATTAGTAATATAGCTTGATTTTATAAACAATGTTATATGTATTGTCTTTTATCTGTGTTAATCTTTTTCTCAGAAATGAAAGAAAATATTGGATTATAATACTATATAAAATCTTATAAACAGAATAAAACCAAAATGACTACAAGATCTGCTATATTGTACAGTTTATAATGTTTATAGACAGCATATGAGTGTTTATAATCTGATTATTATGTGTATACTAACTACTTTTAATTTTGTTAAATAAGTTAGACCTTTCGTATACCATAACTTTAGAAGTAGTAGAGTGATGCTAGATACTGGTTTGGGGGTAGGTGGTAGGATTGCTATTCAAACCAGGAGTTATAAACTCCATGGGGGAGAAGGCAAAGAGCAGTGCATGTATAATAGCTTATACATTAATTATTTTTTTGGTGTCTACTATTCTTGGTAGAAAGTTTACAGTTAATCCCAATTATCTTATATCTATGAGTAAGCAGTTCACAAGATATAATACTAGCTTTTTAGTACCATATTGTTTACAAATGTATGAGGGTATTATATGCAATACCTATTTTTTTCCTCTTTTGCAAGTATGGCCAACTTGAAATGCAGATCAATTAATATCAATGGATTAAATAATGGTTGTAAAAGGAGTAGTATATACATTTGTTTTAGAAATATTTCATTCCCAGGTTACCTTTCGAACAGAAAACACATTTAATAAAAGAAGATTTGAACAGACAATATTTGAACAGACAATATTAAACACTATTCTGTATTGAGTAGCTCTCATTATAAACAAAAGAGAAGAGGGTGGCTATTTTATGGTACAATTCTTTGCCTCTACCTAAATTCCTGAATACATTTAGTGATGAAAAAGGCATGCTTTGTTTAGTAACATTAGATACTCAAAGGAGACTGTACAGTTTTATTAATGTTTATTGGATACCTTGACTGGGCATACAAACAGTTCATAGGATCATATGTTCATAGATGTGTACTAGGCTAATGGCCCTGGAGCCTTTACAAGCTTAGCTCATAGAAGTGCCCTGGCATTGTGCCGCCCAACGTTAGTTCCCAGTGCCTCTATCAAGTAGATCCACTGGAGTGATCCCTGGGGTGAACTTTCTATTTCCCATCCACTCATTAAGATTTCTCTTGAAGAGGGCCAGTGAGGTGCTCTGCTTGACATGTATCGGAAGTCTATTCAAGAGCATGGGCAGTGTCTGTGTTATGAACCTGCCCCTCCAGCATGTTCTGTTAATTGTGGTAATCAGGTTGAGGTCTCTGGAGTGTGTAGTGCATAGGGATTTCTTTAGATGTAGCTTTTCTAACAGAGCTGGGTCAGACATGGCTTTGTAAGTCAAGCAGAGATTGCCTTTTAGTAGATGATATGAGACAGAGAATAGCTGGAGTTTTTTGAGTCTGTCCATATAGGACATGTGCTTAAGGCCTTGGATCTTCTTTGTGGAGTACTTTTGTGGCCTCTCCAGCTGCTGCAGCTGTCTAGTGAGGTACATGCCAAATGGGGCATTATACTCTATCATTGGTCTAATGAGGGAAGAGTAGAGAGAAATAATGACCTCTTTCTTCCTGGATGCAAAGCCTTGGTAAGGAGATGTGCCATATAGAAGGACCTGCTGACCATAGTGGCAATGTGGTGGTTGAAGGAGAGGTTGCTGTCAGCCTGTGTCCCCAGATGTCTTATAATGCCTTCAGTGTTCAGTGCTCTCCCATTTATGTGGTAATTAGTAGGAACTAAGTTTTTCCCAAAGTGGATGATGAAGCATTTTTTTGGCATTAAGCTTAAGGCCATGGTTTTGACACCAGTCATTGGTCTCTTTGAGGCCTTTCTGTAGACGTCTGCATCACTTGGGGAGTTAATAATGGCTCCCAGCTTGCAGTTGTCTGCAAACTTGTTCAGCCAGAGTCCCTCTTTGTTGGCCTGGATGTCTGAGAAGTAGATGCCAAACAGGAGAAGACCCAGGACCAATCCCTGTGTAACTCCACTCTACAGTCTGACTTGGAATCCACTACTTTCACACTGTGGGTTCTATCTGTATCTGTATGCCAGTTTGCAGCCCACTTAATGATATAGGGGTTGATGCCTAGTTTGGTGAGTTTATCAATAATTCTTGAGTGAGGAATGTTATCAAGGGCCTTGGCCAGATCAAGGTAGGCAGCAAGAGCTGCCTTACCCTCATCCACAGCTCTGGTGACAGACTCAAAGAAGTCAACCAGGTTGAGCAGGCATGATCTACCTTTCACAAAACCAAATTTCGTGGGGTCTAAAGTTTGGAGATTCCCTTGATCCTTGTTAATTAGGTCCATGATGATGTGCTCATTACCCTTACATATCAGACCCCTCAGGCTAATGGGGCGATAATTTCCAGGATCTGTAGTTGCTCCTCCTTTATGGAGAGGGGTGACTGTAGCAGTGCACCATTCAGTAGGGACAAAGCCTGAGGTGAGGTTGTGAGTAAACAAGGCACACAGTTGTGGTGCCAGTTCACTTCATAATTCATGTAGAACACAGCCAGAGATATTGTTGGGTCCCATGGAAGCTGTATTCTTGGCCTTGGACAATGCAACTTTAACCTGTGTTGCAGTAATGCTGGGTGCCTGGCATTCTTTTGGTATTGAGATTGGTCCTTTGGGGGGAGAGATGGGTAAAGTTGGCAGTGAATCTGTTGGCCAGCATGTTGGCAATACCTGTTGGCTCAGTACAGGAGCTACCATTGTGAAGTAACTCAGAGAAAATCTGAGTATTGCCATGGAGGTTCTTGATATAACTATAAAAGGTTTTGTGGTTGTTTTAGTGTCTGCTGCAATTCTGCCTTCATAGCTGGCTTTGGAGGTTTTGATGAGGGATCTCAACTTTTTGTTGAGGCTGCTAATAAGGGAATTTTTCCAGTCCTGGGACGTCACCTTTTTCTGCAACAGTTTCTTCCTTCTGTTGTAGAGTTTATTAATGGCAGGGGACCAGATTGGCTCCTTATTTTTGGAGGAGAGCGTCTTGGTTCTGTTAAGTATGGATAGTTCCATGCGTTTATGTACATGTTCGTACAGTGCATTGATGTATGATTCAGCAGACATACATCTATTTTCCATTGGCATGGGTGCCATGAAATTAGCCACCTCTGTTTATAGGAGTACAAAATCAGTTTTGGAGAAGTTTTTCATGGTGGATACCTTTGCTTGGGGGGGGTGGTGAGATGTGGATTTCCATGGTGATTAGTTTGTGGTCAGATCTTACCAGGGAGGAATTGACTATTGGTATAGAGCAATGATTTCCCATGTTAGTAATAACCATGTCAAGGATGTTGCTTCCTCTAGTGGGGGTAAGAATGAGCTGGTCCAGGCCATTGGATTTGATGAATTATAGGAAGTGTAGGGCCAGTGCATTGCTGCATAAGTAGTTTTCCCAGATGATGAAGGGGTAGTTGAAGTCACCTAGTATGAAAGTGTTGGGTTGGTTGCATCTTAACCAGGGTGCTTAGGAATATGGAGTGAGTCTTGAGACATGGTATAGCAGGCTACAACCTGAATTGCCATCTGACCCAATGTTAGTTGTGTCTGGAGAATCTCAGATGCATTATGCTAGGCTACTAGTCTGGAGGTGTGCACATCCTTTATGAATATGGAGACACAACCGCCTCTGGAGCTTCTGTCCATGTTCTGAGGCCAAAAGGTGTGGAATGAGTTACAGCCTGGTAGTGCGGGGTTGATTTCTGCTGCTTTAAACCAGGTCTCCATTACAGCATAAATGTTGATGTTCTCAATTTTGAGGAGTGCTTCGAGCGATTGCATCTTGAGACTTAGACTTCTAGGGTTGTGCAGTATGACCTTCAGCTTGCATTTATTTACAGCTGTTATGGTGGTAATCTGGTATTTGGAACACCACCTAAAAAATAAAAAGGCACTACATGGGATGGCAAGAGCCTTCGCCAATACCTGGAAACCCAGGGGTGACAGATGCAGGCCATCTCTTGGCAAAGCATCGAGGTCTGTCAGTCATGTCATTCCAAACAAACAGCTACTAGATCCCCTTAGAATGACAAAAGAAACATAGCCAATTGTTGAAGTCAATCATTTTCTGTTTGTACTGTGGTATCATTTTGAGAAATGGTAGGATGCTGTTCAGGGCTAGGGTCATACCTGCCTGGGCCACATAATACGAGAGCTCCACCATGTCTCTTTTCATGTAGTCCAGGGAGGTGTGTCTCAGATCATTCACACCCACATGGACAATGACAGAGTTATACTTGTACTTGTTGTGGTGTGACCTCAGTGCATGTGTTATGTGTTGGACTCTGGCACCTGATAGACAGCTGACTGTTACCTTCTCATTATTCAACCTAGTGAGTGGGACATCAGTGTGCCTCACTATTGAGTCACCTATGATTATTGTATTGGGCAAGTTGTTTTGCCTTAGGGGCTTAGGTTGAGGGAGCACACTGTGTAGGTGAGCTAGTGTCTTGTGGTTGTGGTGGTCAAACGTGTTTCTGCCTTGGAGGTCTCTGCTGTTTGGGTAGATTTCTATTGACAACCACTGCGAAGATGGGTGTGTGGTTTGTGTTTTTATGTGAGGGCTGTGATGGGGGGTGTTCTGGAGGGCTGTGTTCCATGTGGTGTGGTGCAGGTGTTGACCTTCTCTTGACCAGCTATTCCAGTCTTGGCTGGAGAGTGCATGGCTTCCAATTTAGAGATATAAGTGCATCTCTCACAAGTTTGGGAGGTAAGAGGAGAAGGTTGTCTGTGTACATGAGGCAGTTGCTATACTGCCTCAGAATGCCAAGTTCACCAGGTTATTAGGAGAAAGCACATGGAACTGACCTTTAGACATGCCAGGAGGAATGGTCATCATTACTAAGAACTGGAGCAGTTTCCTTATAGGACATCTAATGCTGATAGCACTTATGTGTACCACAATAATTGCTACAAGAAGCCTGATGAAGTGCTAGGCAAATAAACTAATTAAAGTGCAAGACAGAAGAGAACTAGCAAGATCTAACAGAAAAATTGAAGAGCAAACTTTCTGGCACCGGTAATAGTTTACCCCAGCTTAGCAGTGCAGCACAGTGTGTAAACCTGTGCAAACACGGGCTTTTAAACCAGAAAGTTGAAAGGGATAGAAAAACTGCCCACATGGCCAATAAACTACAATTTCAGAGCCAGAAACTACTCCTCTTATGGTAAATAGGGTACCTAGTGCTTACCACTCCCACTGATAAGCTGGAAGGCTTCCTTTTAACAAAGAAAGGTATGGGGAACTCATAAATGTACAAAACAGTCCTGGATAGAGCAAATCTGTATGTGGACTACTCAATAGCAGGAAAGGTGGGAAACAAGCTTAGAAACTTTTTTTGTTTGTTTTTTTTTTGCAAAAAACACAGTTAAATTGTAAGTGGATTACCTCAAAAAGGGTTTACAACCATGCTTTGAATGCTTCAGACCTGTATTTAGACCATGCCACTCAATTTTGAGGTTAAGAACTCAGTAAGAAAAACTTCACAATGAAGCACAGATTAATCACTTATAGTGAAAAAAATAGCACTTGCAGTAGGGAAAAATTACAGTTAAACAGCAATGAAATGCAGTAAAATGCAGTTAAACAGTAATGATTTGCAGTAGTTGAACAAAAGGTGGGGGAAACAATAAGAATATCAAAGGGAAACATTATTTTTGCAGGTGATTTTAAATCACTGACTGTATAATATGAGAAATTTAACTGAGTTCTCAGTATCAGACTCACTCTTCTTTAAACATTTCTCACACAGGCATAGGACACAATCATGAATAGATAGACTATCCCCGGGATTCATGAAGCTCGGCGCAAGGACAACGTTAGCCTTGCACCGACCGTGCGGCATAGAGATGGCGCAGCAGCGCCACATGCATATTAATGATGGCGCACTGCCGCAACGGCCACATGCATAGGAAACATGTGCAAGTGCAGGGTGCATGCCTAAGAGCTGCACGGAGGTGTGAACATGTTGGCCGCAGACGCGCAACCTAAAATGCTGACTAGTACAGCCCGCTTCTAATAATAATTACTCCTGTCAGTGTCCATGGATATTGAAATGTAGGCAAAGCATACAAGACAGTTTCGCGAACACCAAAATAAAAAGTAAACACAAAGGCACGTAGCTGAATATTGAGTCCCTGTCCTTCGAACAAATGACATTTAAAACCTCGTGCCCATATTCCATTGTAGTGTTGATTGTTATACCAGGTGGAAGCGAAACACAGCATGTTAGCACGCCACCGCCCTATGCTAAACCTAGCCCAATGGTTAGGATTACCACCCGTCCCACTTTGTGAGAGACAGTCCCTCTCTGGGCAGTTGTGTCCTTACCAGAAATATTAAAATGTTAAATGTCCTGCGATTGTAGGACATAATTATGTCCCATATTTTATGTAATAGTTCCATAAAATACATATGTCTGTATGTAGAATACCTAAATGTTACAAGAAACAGAATAAGCAAGTAAACTGCTACAACAATAAGCCTTCATTTAGGCATAAAACTAAAGTACTATCCTTTGTACTGGCCGTGGGTATGTGTTGGCCTGTAAAATCTGATGTGTGTCCTGAAAATGTCCCACTTCGGTCATTTGAAAAGGTGGCAACCCTACCAATGGTCAGAGCATTTGCTCAATATCTGCCCATTCGGGGTCCAAGTCATCCTTGTCTGGACAGCCCAAAGATGAACGGGTATTACCCGGGTCTACCTACCATGTCATGAAAGATAAGTATTTGCATGTACCTATGTGCGTGAATTACAGCATGTGGAAGATCAAAAATGCTACAGTAGTCCCCACAACCATACTGGTACCAGGGATATGTAGTGTATGCAATGTGTTTGGTCGTCTGTGCCATGGGCTATTAACCAGAGAAGGGTGGATGGTTAGTGTGGAATATAGGGTTGGGGGGTGATGGGTAATGTAATAATTCGCCAAGTGTATACTGGGAAGGATGCACAATAGGTGAACTGGAGGTGTACGAGGGAGCAGTGGGTGAATCAGAAAGAAAATCAAAGAGCAAACATTTACATCCACAATACAACCTGACAGGCTGTACTGTAGAACACAATCCCACAAATGTATAAACATTAAAAAGTGCAATACACATGTACAGAAACGTTAGCGGCTCACACCCACATAATGGTCTGGCCTGAACTCAGGATCCAACCCCAACACACCTGGATACATAACTGAATACCCATCATCCCCTCCACAGCACATCCCCACCCTCCTGAACATCCAAAAATACCACCCACACTCGGGCGGCTAGCTTGGTGCAGCCATATCTGCCCATAGTGACCCCTACTCATATCTAGTAGGCTTCTCACCCTAGTCAGTCTCAAGATTGCAAACTATTTATCCCTTGCATGTATAACTCCACTTCATTTTCATAAATCCCAAAGAATAGAGGTCATTGGTTGCAAAATTTGTGGATATCCCTCATGGGATAAGTATCTGTTCCAAAGAATAGACTTGGTGGCACGACATGATGTCCAGTCCCGTAAACATCTGGACACATGTTGAATGAGCAGTAGTTGTCCACAACCCTGCTTATCCTCCAGCAGGTCCTGCAGAGCCTATGACTCAGGAGTAAACACCTGACAATGATGCACGACTCCCCACGTGAATATATACCTTACACATGTTCACATGAAGCATCCCCATAGACATCTCCCAAATAGTACATGTCCACAAATTGTATACCCCATCCAGGTTCCTCGTCGTAATGATGCACACAACCCCTGTATACAAATGGTACAGGTACCTCCCGTATGTGATCGTTCATATACAGGGCCATGTATAACTCCAGATATGTAGTCATATATCTATAAACGTACATAGGTATATTCGCATAGCTACACATCACACATACATGCATATAGGTAGTTGTCACGTATGTGTCCAATCCATAAACATGTATATTTGCAAATGTATACATACGCATTGCAGAAACATATGCATAGTAACATGTACACCACCCGACTGTCACGTTTGTCACCAGTACTGTGGAATGGCAGTATTAAAGTCATATACCCAAATTATAGTCCATACAGAATGTATCATGGATGGGTTAGTGTTAAAACCAGTGACTATGGTGTTCCTGTTCCTGGGTCCAAGCCATGCAAGGGCTACTTTTATATGAAAGTCACAACAATGGCAGTCGGATATAGAGTGATTAAGGCACTGTAAAGCAGATGTAAGTAGGGTTACCACCTGTCCCACTTTGCGAGGGACGGTCCCTCTTTAGGCAGTTGTGTCCTGACCAGAGATATTACAAATGGCAAATGTCCTGGGAATGTAGGACATAATTATGTCCCATATTTCATGTAATAGTTGCATAAAATAGTTATTTCTGTATGTAAAGTGCTTACATGTTACAAGAAACAGAATAAACAACTAAACTGCTACAAGAATAAGCTCTCATTTAGGCAAATAAGTAATGTTCTATCCTTTGTACTGACCATGGGTATGTGTCGGCCTGTAAATTCTGATGTGTATCCCGAATATGTCCCACTGTGGCCATTTGAAAAGGTGGCAACCCTAGACATAAGCGGGTATGCAAGCGTGTATGCGCGATGGTATGTGGCGGTCATTCAACAGTATGGGAAATGTAAATAGTCATGTAGGTGTATATGCATGTGCATGTACAGACAGATATATATATATATATATATATATATATATATATAAAGAATGAACATGGTCACAATATAGCAATTATAACGAATGTGAAGTGGAAAAAGCAGCGGAAACCCCCCATAATATTTAGTGCTGTCATATCAAGCTGGCCAGAGAGGAGCACACCTCTGCATCCCAAACCACAGGTAGGATGCTAAACATGAAACTATGTCCATGTGCTATGTCTGACCTTCAAACAGGTACAGGGCAGTGCCAGTCAACATTCGGACAAGCCAAAAATCAGAAGACTAATTGAACACCCTGAACATGATATGAATGTATGTCCCAGGACTATAAGCTTGGGACGTCTGAATATAATTGGAGTGAGCCAACTTACGGGACGTGTCTAAAGCAGTAGGGGAATGGCGCATGTGTAGTAGTGTGGTTTTCCCAACAGGAAAATGTATGCTGGCTGTGTTAGTGAAGTGTTGAGGCGTGTGTTTGGGTAACTATGAACCATGGGTATACATGTAAATGATGCTGAACACCAATAGTGTAGTGGTTAGAGCATCCGACTATCGCGTAGACATTGCCGGTTCGACTGCAGCACACACCTATTTATGACACGTAATCTATATATGAGCATATCTTGCTAATTTTATGCTGTATAACGATATACAGCCAATTAAATGTGAAGTGGGGTGACGTATCACAGTAAGAATGTAGACGTATTTTGCGTGACGTGAATCGGCGGTTAAACGGAAAACCGCAGCTGAGAAGTGTTGTACACATCATTTGCCCAACGGCCCTTCTTCCACCCAGCAATGCAATGTACCGTGTCGGCCAGGCCTGATGCCAGGACCCTACACATCACAATCAATGTGATCTACCACTAAGCCACGGCAGTTATACCGAACGTTGATGCTATCACAAATTTAGCAGACAGTACAGTCATTCAACAGTATGATCAAAGTCATTAAATCATATAGATGTGCATGCATGCGTACTTACACACACACACACACACACACACACACACACACACACACACACAGATGTGTGTGTATGTATATATATATATATATATATATATATATATATATATATATATATATAGATAGATATAGATATATAGATATATATATATATACACACATACACACACATATAGGGTAACCACCTGTCCCACTTTGCGAGGGACAGCCCCTCTTTGGCCAGTTGTTTCCTGTACACTTAGTGTCAACTGGCAGATGTCCTGAGATTTAATGACAAATATGTCCTATATTTGTGTAATAGTAGCATAAAACAGTTATTTTGCATCTGAAACACCTAAATGTCATAAGAAACTGAATATGCAACTAAAATGCTACAAGAATAAGCTGTGAACATGTGAACAAGAAAGCAATCATAACGAATGCGAAGGAATATGGCTGGCCAGAGGTGGACAAACTCCCTGCGTCCCTAACCACAGGTAGGATGCTAACAGTGGGAGTAACCTTGTCCATGTGCTAAATCTGGTTTTCAAATGGGTACAGGGCTGTTCTGGTCCCCAGTCGGACAAGCCTAAACCCAGATGATCACATGAACACCCTAACAATCAAACACACGTATGTGCCAGGACTATAGGCTTTGGAGGTCTGAATATCCTCGGAGTGAGTCAACATGCGGCACTGGTCCAGAGCAGTAGGCAATAGGGAATGATACATGTGCAGTAGTGCGTTTTTCCAAACAGGAAAATGGATGCCTGCTGTGTAAATGAAGTGTCGAGGCGTGTGTTTGGGTAACTATG
>NC_056748.1:452915151-452967492 GCF_019279795.1 Protopterus annectens | reverse complement strand
ATCTGACATCCTAAAACAATAAATACAGTGAGCACTAAAGTAATTTTAGTTGCAGAACTTTTGGATGCTTTGAATAAAAACACACAAGAGAAAAGTCACACTATTGTAATGAAATAAGTTGTGTACTTTCAGATAAAGTAAAGTTGAAATCTCATGAATGATCTGTTCCCCTTGGTGACTCTGATTTGTGTTTGTGCCGCTCTATTGTCAAGTTTGCTAAGCAAACCCAAGCCACTTGATTTATACTCAGGGCTCCAGCTTTCTGCACCATGGAGCCATACTTAATTTTATTACTATTACAGTCTTTCTGCTTATTACAATTTCTATCAGTTTTATATACCTTTGTGCTGCCATTTAGTGATTTTAATCAAACATTTGACAGTTCATTCACTTGACAAATATCACATACTTTTTCAGGTTTTAGGTTTGGTTTTCTTAATCTTCTCTTTGTATAGCCATTATTATATTATTTATGCCATGGAAATGTCTGCCTGTAATTAATGAATCACCTAACTTTTCAAATTCATAGGCACATGCCCAGGTGCTACGTCTTTCAAATCAGTCACATATGCATTGATACTTGCTGTGTCCCCAATTTTTGAGAACGAATAAATGTCTGACAAATGTTGGATCCTTTTTTAAGTCATAGTATATCCGCAAAAAGCCAGTCAGTAAAAAAGTTGGTTCCATTGGGTAATGGTTAGCATTCTGGAATCTGAATCCAGTGATATGAGTGCAAATCTCAGTAGAACCTGTTAAGGGCTTAAGTCATAGTACCACCAAACTGCTTTTGTCTTCTGCACATACAATTGTTGGAATATATTGATAGCATCCTCACCTGCAATATGAAGAAACAGCACTCAGATTTGCCACTTAGGCCACCTGCTATGATACACAACTGAAATCTCTGGATCCAAGCCTTCCAATTTTTACAGGTTTAATTGCCATTTCACTGCAATTGGAGGTTGAATAATTGTTATTCCATGCTACAAAAAAACTCAAGAAAGTCTTCCTCAAAATTGAAGAGATAATTATTTGTAACCTACTAGTATAAAAATATGTATTTTGTCAGTGCGCAAAGTAGGAGCTGAGCATTAGCTGAAAACAAATGTGAGAGACTTTTTTGTAAAAAATAACATGGGATCCAGCTTTTAGTTGGAAGATTATTATTAATAAAAGCAAAGTAGTTGTCTGAAAAAAACAGTCCCCCAGATTCACGAATCCTCCATGTAAGACATAAGTCTTACTCGGAGGCTGCAGTTGAATGGTATGACGTCAGTGTGCCATGAATATGCATGACTCAACTGTAAGTCTTACACGGACTGTGTAAGAAAGCAGGGAGCGTGTTCGACTGCCGAGCAGTCTAAATGTCCACGCCCCTGCAAGTGTTCAAAATAAAAGCAAATAAACAAGAGTGAGTCCGCTCAAATGTCCCTGCACCCAACACCTCATTGTCTGATATTGTAAACCCCCATCACAGTTCTAAAACGCATAACATTAATTTTTTTTTAAATTCCCAAAATAGCTGCCCGTATTTGCGCGTGAGTGTGAGGGTGTGCCAATTGCTTAGCTACAGTTAACAATTCTGACATGGAAGAGCATAAGAAAGAATGTTTATGCAAATCACACCAAATAGCAATAGCGTAATGGTAGAGCATTCGCACAAAGAAGAGGCATTCACGGTTTGAGTCCCACCACTCCCTTTCGTATTTATTTTTTAAATTAGTATATGGAATAATACCCAACAAATATGTTTAAACATAACTAAAAAGCAATGAAATGGCCAATGTATCAGTGAACAAAATAAATATTTTAAAGGATCCCAATATAAAATTGCCTGCAGTTAAGTAGTGCTTCACCCAGTGCAATAGAGTTGCCTATAGTTAAATAGCACTTCACCCAGCGCAATAGAGTTTCCCATAGTTTAATAGCGCTTTACCCAGAGCAATGTGTTTGCGCAGACGTGCGTGCCATGCCAACCAGGGCACCGAGGAGCAACGTAGAACAAAGTTGCTTAAATGCAGCCACACCCCCTAGCCTGTCTGGACAGTATGAAAATAAAATGAATGACAAGGTTCAAACCCAGGACTCTGTGCATCACAAGCAACGTACAGAACCACTAAGCCATGACAACATAGGGGAAACAGCCACTGTTAACATTCATATACTTACTAATGTTAGTTTAACCATTACTAAGCAGGTCTGCAGTCAGCTGAGAATTTTATAAAACAGCCAATCACAAAAAAGTGCGGGAAATGCGACATATTTAAGCCCCACAGGCGGGAATACACGCCATTAACTGATTGTAGCTCACATCTGCAGTTAGAATGTCTGGTGTCGGAGAGGGAACACGCTTCAGAGCACAACGTTGGGGCATTGAGGAGTCGAAATACATGGTTTGGCTCCTTGTCCACCATCGTGAGTCAAGACTCCTGCAGGGCCAGTTCCAAGGGATGGAGTACAAGGCAGAGGCTTGGAACCGGTTAGCTCATGACCTCACCAGTGCCACAGGCGTTCCTTGGACTGGTGAGCAGGTCCATCACCACCATGTAGACCTGACAAGATGAAAGCAGGACCACCTGAACCAATGGATACAGGAGGCCCATGGGATGCGGGATGCCCCACAACTGAGTATGTAGCCATGGAGTGCAGTATGTAAGAATTGATAATGGAGTATGTATAATGGATAGGTATGTCTCAATATCCCTTCATTTACTTTACAGCTGCAGGTGACCATGCTGCGAATCAGCAAGCCTATGCTGATAGGCTGCTAAGGCTATGCCACCAAGCAGGTTAGTGATTATTCTGCATGTATTGTTATATAAAATATGGGAGAGAGCATGAAAGAAAGTGTTGTAGTCCAATAATACAGCCATAAAATTGCCTGAATAAGTCCTCTGCATGTACTGTCAGATAAAAATGTCAGAGAGGCAGAAAAAGAGTGTAGTAACCCATTAAGAAAGGTAACATATATATGGAATAATCTCTCTGCAGGCACTGTCATATAAAATAAGTGAGTGAGCCTGAAAAAACAGTGTTCTAACCTATTAATAAAGGTATAATATGTCTTGAACATGTCCGCCATATACACCGTTAAAACAAATGAAGGAGTGAGCCTGTGGAAAAGTGTGTAATGTCATTAATAAAGGTCTAAAACCCGGAGTGTGTCTGTGTCACAGAGTTTGAAATGTTGTTGTACCCTTGCATTATACAAACAGTACTGTTTGAAAAGGTGCTGGCAACCCAGAGTTGTAAAGTCCCATATAAAGTGGGTGATGGAAGTGCCAGTAGCTGTGAAACATATAGACAGTCCACAACAGTCACTTACTGGCTGGCATGAATAAGTAAATCTGCCACACATGTAGCATGTTATTATTCCCCAAAAATGTGAGTGTGTGTCAAGAAATGCAGGGTTCTGTACAAATCAAAGTGAAAATGTCATGTGAAAACATCCCAGATATGTAGATAAAGAAATATAAATGCAATCAAGAAATATGTAGCAGTAACATCTGCATCCTAGACAGTTAGTATGTCAGATATAGGTCAGGCATATATTGAACTAGCCAAACCCATTACACAACCTAATGTATGGTGGCAAGTGTAATAATACATGTAGGGGATATACACTTGCAGTCACTAGGAATGTAGTGTAGAAGAAAAGGTAATTATAAGATGTTAACCAAGGTTTTTTCTACACCCTACTGTATGTGCATAAACTATGCAATTCCACACCTCAATGGGTAAGCGTAATCTTAAATATTTGTTGGGACATATGTCCTGTTCTATAAATATTTGCATTCACGGTGATGCATGTGCCCTGTTTAAACACCACAGTCATGGTGGCCTGTTGCTACCAAACATCCCTGCATGCTGTTGAAATATCCACTGTGGTTCAATATATGCATGTGTTATGCTTGCTGTTCAAATGCTGTAAGCTTGGTGTGTTGGGTTAATGGGAATATTACTGCATGCTGTTACAACTAATCTGGAATGCTGTTTTGCTTATGTTGTAATTAAACACACCTAATCACAGAACTTATGGGAAGGCCGGACCCAGCGGACCCACCTGTCCCTCCTCAGCTGGTGAGTGCACCTGGCACCAGCAGGTCTGGTGCCAGGCCCGGGCTCCTCTCCTCCGTTGGTCTTCTGCCACCTTTGGGTGGAAGCACTGCAGGGGATGGGGCTCATCTCCCCAGTGCAAGTGTGGGCGGAGAAGGGCCACCTGTCACCCTTCGAAGGGTCCGGGTTGTGGTTCATAGGGAGATCCAGCGTTCAGTCGCTGATCCCCTACGCCAGCTCAAGGTGAGACTGGCGCGTCTCATGGGTGATCCTGCCCATCCTACGCAGCCCCAGCAAAGCCACCCTCGGGGCTGTGAAGGTTCAGTGGTGAATGCTCATGGGTGGGGATCTCAGTTCCACTGTTACCATCTGTGGGCTCATGGGCTTGCGATTTCCAAACATCCTGTCAATTGTGTTCACCCACCCCATGTGTCATACACCGCCCCTGTATGCGTCTTGTCTGTCTTGTCTGTTTACCTTCCCAACCTACCTCCCCGGACATACCTACTTTCTCTACCTCACTTCCCACTCTCACCTGAAAAAAAAAAAAAAGGGCAATCTGTACCCACAAAAAAATTACGCCCCATACATAGCTGCCCATTTTGCACATGTCCATTGGATTGTCCTCACCCCTCTCCCAGGGGTGGAAGGTTTCAAATTTCACTCCAAATTCATTGCATATGCACAGCTGTTGCTGTTAAAGAAATGGGAAGCTATGGACCTTCCCTACACCCATCCTGCACATCCCGAGCTTGTTTACCTACTGTCTGTCCCTCTTTGTGCCCCCTTTTTCACCACTTTCCTATCTCCCCATTTTCTTTTCTTTAAAAGCAATTAGCGGGGGGGTTAGCGGGAGTAAGCACTTTTAAGCAGTAGTAAGCGAGTTTAAGAGAGTGTGTGCATGTGTACACTTAGCTAAGCGTCGCGCAAACCCACTTACAACTGCTTAAAAGTGCCTTAGTCACTCTATGGAAGGGCCCTTGTTCTGCTCAGCAGCAAAAGAAAAGACCTCTGCCAGTCTCAAACCCCAGACCATTGACACAATAGACTGCATGAATTACCACTAAGCCACAGCAGATATACAAACAACTTGGTTCTGAAATAAATACATCATGCATTACAATGAAGGAATGTAAATGGAAATTAGGAATGGTATAACACAAATCCATTTCTGTGGGCCTTTACCAGCAGTGGTTGTGGAATTGCATGACATGACTGTGAAAGGAGAATCAGCCATCCTAGCAGGGAATAATGTTACAGTAGCACCTTACAAACACCACACAGTATCAGACCAGGATAAATACTGGCCACAGGAATACAGTGCAATAACCACATTTGTATGGCAGTTAATTGTGTAAGTGAGAAAAAAGTACATACTCCCATGTATCCTGTGTTAGCATTTGGAGGGGTGCGTACATGTCTACACTGAGATGTGTGTACTGGAAGCAGCAACATTCAGGTTTGAGTACAAGATGCATATAACTGACTACAACCCTAGCATCAGATAAGATACATATACCAACCTTCAGACTGACACAACGGTGTCCAGACCAAACAAGCATGGGCCCCACCTTGGAAATCTGAAAGGGCTACGCCTACCTAACCTAGCATTTTATAGCAGTGGGCTGCAATCACAGTGAGTAATGCAATCACCAAACAGTAGGCTGCATGCAATTACTGAATGGTGGGCAGCAATTGGTGCAGAGGCTGTCACATGCACAAGTGCAGATACCTAGAAAAGTAGGCTGTACCTGCAGTCCACAAGTGCAATTATATCACTGCAGTTGCTGTGAGATAGAGAATGAGAGAGAGAGAGAGAGAGAGAGATACACGGACACTGAGACAGAGACAGAACAGAGTGAGAAACTGAGACAAAGTTAAATAGAGTGTGAAAACCCAAAATAAACCACCAATAAAAAAAAACAAAAACTACAAAACCATAACACATGGAGCAGGGAAATACAAAGGTAAGGTATGTAAATCACATGTATGTGTTGGCATGTTGTAGATGTTCCTGAAGAGTACTCTACACACTGCAAATCATCCATGTGTGGCAGCAGTATGTATCTATCTGTATCTGCACATGTGCATAGGGCAAGGGACATACTGCAACTGTTAGTGAAGAGTGGACAGATAACTGTCAGTGAAGGTTGATATGTGCATATATCCATGTAGGTCGTAGTGTGTGGCCTAGAATACAGCATGCAGTGCTCAGGATCAGCCTTAGGTCAACTGGTGCCCTAGGCAAAAGGGCTCCACGGTGCCCCTACCACACTTCCTGGTGCCCTCATCCTTGTCTTACTACACCACATAAATAGTGGAAAAGCACCCCTGCTAGAGCGGCGCCCTAGGCGGCCGCCCAGTTGGCCTATGCCTAAGGCCTGCTATGGTAGTGTTGATATATGTCATGTGGTGGTTAAATGCTATGGGACAGATTTGTCAGATCTGCTGTGTTACAGCCAGTGAGGCCTGCTAATGCTACAAGGGCTGAGGACACCCACATGCATTCTGCACAACACTGTGCAATTTAATCACATACCTGTACATCCCACAACTGTCACACAAGTGATATCCCCACCATGAAAGGTGGACTGTACATGTGCCTATATGTACATCCATGTGTTCAGCAATGGATGTGTACACATATGTGTATAGATATGCATATATATAATATATATAATATATATATAATATATATATATATATATATATATATGTAAATATAATATATAATATATATAATATATATATATATATATATATATATATATATATATATATATATATATATATATATAATATATATATATATATATATATATATATATATATATATATAGTGAGAGAGAGAGACATAGAGACACGGGGTCATATGTACTGCAACAGGTGTGTGGTGACCAAGGCATGGACTGTAGACAAGTGTTGATACTGCAGTGCCATTCCACCTTCCCAAAACAGTGTACCCATTAACTACCACATAGGTAGAGATCTACCCAACAGTGAAGGTGTGATAAGGGAACATGGGACACAGGTGGACAGTAGCCTCCACTTTGATGAAGACAGTGCCACACTACACCTGTAGTCTGTGTGGTATGTGTCATGACAACAGGTGTGTCATCCATGGAAGTATAAGGTAGAGTTCCCCTCTACTCATCACAATGCCCTGTGCGGTATGTACTTCACATGACAACTACACCAGGTGAACAGGCCACAGACAGACCTCCCAAAGGGTAATACTGGCCACAAACAGATGCCCTATACAGACTGACTCACAAAACCACAACTACACTGTATTGCATACTGGCCACACAGAGGTGACCTCTGTCGGACATACGGAGGTATGTCACACCCACAGCTGGGTGACAACCACCATGGCAACATATCACAATCCCTCCAGGATACACGCTCTAGGGCCCTAAACCTTGCCAGCTCACTAAACAGCACATGCTGGAGGGATAGGTTCCCCTCTCAGAGATATGCCATACACCGGAATAGACCACATAGCAATAGCAAACAAGGCTCCTCCTTAGCAGTTGTTATAAATACCCCTGATGATTGTGTGGAAGATTGGTAATACACCCCAGGAAACACCTCTGTGGTTCAGGTTGGCAGGGGCAAGTGAAATCAAAGTACATGTGTGTCAAAGGCCAGGGTAGCATATGGCTAGGCTGCCGTAGGCCCTAGGGCCAATAGCATATTACCTACCTATGACACTGTGCACTCACACATGTACTTAATGCAATAGCTGCTATGTGAGGTTGAATAAGTGTAACGCTGAATGTGTGCAAGGTCTGTAAAGGTGTGATAGCTTAGTGTGATGTTGTATCTGACATGGTTGTGCCTATCCTAGCTGTGAGGGCAGCAACTGATGTGTAATGTACTGTTAGGCAGATATAGTAGTACGGCATATGATGTGACGTAGTTCTCCGTTGACGAATGTGGTGTCTCATTGTAGGCTAAATCAATACATGTATGCTTAGTGAGTGGTACTGCTGGTGAATCCATCACCAATATGAACTGTAGTACTACCTGAAGCTGTGGGCCTAAACAGCACAGTATGGTGCGTGTTCACATTGCTTGGAAACACTGGCATGTGTGTTTCCTGTAGTCTGCACAGAGGACAGAATGCAGGCATAAGGGTGTGTAAGTAGTGTCACACAGTACCGTATGGTACACAGGTAATGCTCATCTGTGTTGGCATACAGAGATGCATTGTATGTTTGCCTGATGTGTGTGTGATTATGCCTGTATGGCTGCAATCATGTGTGTGTTACAGGGTAAACGTGTGTATCCAGCAACATATATAGTCTGTTACAGCAGTATGCCACCTATAGTAACAACTGTACACATCTGTTGGGCAGGGCTATGGCATCAATGACTAGGTTGGTTGATTGGTACTACTGTACCTGTACTTTACATCCATTGCAATGGATGACATCTATGTTCGTGCATTGGTGGGATATACACCCATGTCTTGAGGTTGTGCAATGTGTCACAAACAGTGTGTCAGGTACTGTTGTATAGTGGTGTGATATATAGAGTCTGCCAGGCAGTGTTAGTTAGTTGTGGCCTGAGAACCAATAAGTGGTATTGAACTTGTGTAACCTCTGACCGACAATAGGATGGTATATATGTCAGTAAAGTGATATCTGTGGGTAAAGGTGTAAAGTGTGCCACAGGACACACTCACACATTGTTCATATCTTTTTCAGCCAGATGGCCCATCAATGCAACCCAGTGTACACAGCGGATGAGGAAGAGGTGATACTGCAAAGCCTATTTCAGCGGTACACAATGCTGTTCTCTAGAAGCAGCCAGCACCAGCAGGAGCAGACTGCACTGTGGCAGGAACTTGTTTGTCGGGTAAATGACATAGGCATGCATAACTGGACAAATGAGCCGGTAAGCCATCACTGCAGTGATTTAATTAGACTAGTCCGGTGGTGTGCATCTGATATCCAAAGACAGTAGCTTGTCACAGGTGGTGGGGTGGCCATTCATCCCCCCTCACCAAAGTGGAGGAGCTGCTCCTAAGCGTGGTGGCTCCTGGACAACAGCTACATCAACCTCTGACATGTATTGTAATGGAGGCAGGAGCCACCCAGCACATCCACCTGGAGCAAGCAGGTAACATGCCCTATCTGTAGACTACAGTTAACTGTATTGTTAGATGTGTACGTGAGATGTCTACTGTGTGTTTAGCAGTTCCGCTGCCTACTGTTGTGCAATACGGATAGTTTGAATAATATCTCTACACCTGTGACTGTTGTTGTACTGCAGTTTAGCATACCCACTGTAGCAATGCCACAGTTGTGGCCACAGACTAACTCTCTCATATTCTCATAGGTCCCTCTGGTGTGACGGCAGGGCAGCTGATCCATGTTGGTGAGGGTGTTATACCTGCAATGTTGGTAATGAAATATGCATGTCATAGGTGAGGTGTAGGCCATGTACACGTAACACACCTACGCATAATGCATGCCGTTCATGTTTGCTGTGAGACGTTGCACAGCTCAGTAATCTCAGTAGCTGCCTCAATGACATGTAATACACAGAGCATGACACACAGTTGTGGCAAACCCGTACTGCACATTGGATAGGTATAGTTGCAACACCTGTACACAACATAACACATTTATCACATGCAGTACACAAAGCCATGCTACATATGACATAACCACACACCCGCTGTAAGGTCACACTTCAGTATCCCACGTCATCCACACACACATGATGTCCCTCAGGGGTTGAGGCCTATCATGGGGCTGTGCAACACTCTTCAACACATAACAGTCATGTTAGGTAATGCTCCCTATTGGGCACCTCATACACACATGCACAAAGTGGCTGTGTAATAGTGAACATAGCCACAGTACTGCAGTTCAGGTACAGCATGCTAGGCAGTGGTCTGTCACACAGTAGTAGCAGTGAGCGACCACAAGATGCATGATGATGATGGCACATGGTACTACACCCCATCCAGTTACAGTGACCACAGTACTACACATAGCAGTCTTTGCTGTGCACCTCATTCTTCTTTGTGTGCAAACATATGCACCTATACACACTATGCATAGCATGTTGTGTGTGTGATTACATATGCTAGTATACACATTTTGCACAGCAGTCGCCATCTGTACAAAGAGTCACATATATGTCCCGGAATGCTATTGAGTGTATAGGTCACATGACACACATTGGGTATGTGTGGTGTTTAATGTTGCAGTTGTGTAGCATACCATGTAATGGCTGGCACCGACATATCTGCAATATGTCCCCCACTCACCATAACCACTGTACAATGTCCATGTCAAACATTGGGATTCCTTCACATCTACATGCACCACTCATCCCATGTCTGTACATCGTATGCATTTGCTACACCTGTGCCCACTATTATGTGCTATGGACACAGACACTGTCATCAGACATGGCAATCTATGTGTCACACAGATAACACATGCAGCCATGGTATGCATACCATTGAGTGATGGTGCACATGGCATTGCAGAGCAGATAATACTTGCACAGCAATGTTGTGTCCATGTACACATTGTGTATCCAATCACTGAACAACTACACACATGCATCAAAGCCATGTATAATGTCATTAGATAGGGCTGTCTACACTTGCACTGCATGGTGTTGAGCAACACATGGTCTGCATACTGACACGGGTGTGGTGACTGTTTGCCTTGTGATACTGTCACCCACCATCACTCACTATTGTGTATGTGTTGGATTGCTGGTGTGTGTGTGTATGTGCTGTGGTGAGCAGTGTATTTCTGTGCATGTGTGCTAACATCATGTACAGATTGTAAAGTGTGTTTCCTGTCTTCCTTCCACAGGTGCTGAGTTAGGGGTGGCTGAATGCAGCAGGGAACCTGATGTCACCGCCACTAATAGTGGAGATGATGAGACATGTATTGTGGCACAGGAAGGTCTGAGAGGGTCTGTCTGGTCCACCAATCGACAGTACACAGCGGACAACCCCATCTATGCACACAATCATACTGCCGATACATCCCTCGTCACCAATGGCCGTAGCTGAGGGACAGCATACAGTTGGCATTGACCAGGAGAGTGTGGTACCTATGGCACATGCATCCCCTCACAGCAGCCATAGCCAGATTACTGGAATGGTACCACATAGGCGGACGTCCAGGGGTTCTCGGGGGAGCACCACTGGTCGTATTGCCCCTGGCAGACATGCCCCCGGAGGTATTACAACCTCCAGTATGTTCCGGGCTGTAATGCAAGCACAGGCACATATGGAATGGTACACCCAACAGGGACTAAGGGCGCAGATGGCCCATTACACTGCTATCAATGACAGCATCCGTGACCTTGCCGGTGCCATCCGGAATTACACCGAGGTCATTGTTAGCCATTGGAGGGAGACATTAGATGTCCTCCACAATGTGTTAGCCATGAGCCAGGACCATGCGGGACGTATGAAAAGCTGACATGGACGCATGCCAGCAACAGCATCAGCTGGCAGTCGTTGTGGACAGACCACGGATCACAGCCACTCCCATAGTGGCAGTACCAGCCCCAGAAATGCTGGGGCTGGCCTGTCCATTGACTGTCCTACTAGAACACATGCACGTGTTGCTGGCCAGTCCCAGCAGGGACATGGGTCCAGTCATCATACCTCTGCCTCTGATGATAGCACCCAGTCAGGGTTGGTACCCGATACTGCCTGTAGCACCCCTGCTAGGCACAGGTACTGTGTCCGTGGCCGGAGACAATGATCTGTATGGCCTAGCAGCTACAGTCTGTGGCTGTCCCACAACCGCCCGTATATGGCAGCCACATGGTGGAGTTGTGCGCATGCAGACACACACACATTTACCATACCACTAGGGCTCACACATACACACACACATTACATCAACATTGGCCCATGCAGTACTGTTGTCCCTCACATATGCCCCCCCCCCACCCACACACACACACACACTTGGCGTTTGCAGGACTCAAACCCCTACCCGACTATGTTATGATGCTAGAGAGATACGCATTAACACAGCATGCTATATGCATTACTGGGTGGTTGCTGCTCTCCTTGAACATTTGTAGGATGCTGACATCATCAAACTTTCCAAAGAGGGATGTACCTCTCTTAATGTGTTTTCCCGTCTCCAAAAAGGCTAATCCTCTCAAAGGAAATCACACACATACACCCCCCCCACACACACACACACACACACACACACACACACACACACACACACACACACACACACACACACACACACACACACACACACACACACCCCACACACACACACACACACACACACACACACACACACACACACACACACACACACACACACTTGGCGTTTGCAGGACTCAAACCCCTACCTAACTATGTTATGATACTAGAGAGATACGCATTAACACAGCGCGCTATATGCTTTACTGGGTGGTTTCTGTTCTCCTGGTATATTTGTAGGATGATGACATCATCAGACTGGACATGGTAATGTGTGTACACATTTTTATGCAATCCCAGGAATGATCCATGTAGGTCGGCAGGTATCAGCAGCTTGTACAGGACCCCATGAGTCTCACCTTGTGTGATCTGTGGACACAATGACATCCCTTCATATGTCAACACATATCTATGCACAGATTGTTGGTTTTGTGGATACGACATGTGCCTGTGATGTTGATGAAGAGCTGTTCAAAGTCTATGTGGGACATGTGTAGCTCTGTTCCATGATGTATGTCCTGGGTGGCTGCCTTGCAGATGGTGTAGCATGCTTGGGAACCATGATCTGCACATGAACATATCACAGTTGGTAGGGTTGTGTGTTTGTCGGTTTCCAATAGCTCTGTTTATGACTTTTGCCATGATGCACTCCATGGCCTTGCAGATCAGACTTTATAGGCTTACCGGACTATACTTCCCATGGTGTGTTGTGCACCCACACATGTGGGGAGTGCCATATGTTGCTGTAACACATTCGATGGTTCCAGGTCCTGTGGAGTGGGTGAGGCTCAACAGACTGTTCAGGTGCAGGGTCTGTTTGTTCTGTAGTGCATGCATGACACATATTGGAAAACAATGTAATCCAATTGCTGCCATGCTTTTGGCTTTGGGGGGAGCTGTTCAGCCATTCTACACATGATATCTCCTGGTATGATGTCAGGGACTATCATCAGTGGGGAGTGGGTATGTATACATGGGCCTGTCTGACAGGATGTCGGCAATGTCAGTAAGGTACAGTTGTCCCTGACTCAGCACATATATGCATGTACATTACTATTCATTACATAGCTGAAGGACATGTCATGATTCTCAATCTGGACTCCTTCTCAACTACTCTTTACAAAACACCAACAAACCTGAGCACTAATCCTGGTTATACTCTTTTACACAAACAAAAAAAAAAAAAATAAAATAAATAAATAAATAAATAAATAAACCAAGCAAAACGAGTTTGAGGATCCTTGTTGGCAGAAACCACGCAAATAAGTCCTTAACGCATTTATTTGAAAAAACCAACAGACTGTTTACAAGTTTTAAAGATTTGCTGCCGTTTTCAGGAAACAGGAGGATGTCACTTCCTGGTATACCTGATTTAAACGGAGTGTTTTAATGTTTGTTTTTTATTACCTCTGAAGAAGCCACGGTGTTCCGTGGCGAAAACGCTCTGTTGGTTTTTTCAAATAAATGCGTTAAGGACTTATTTGCGTGGTTTCTGCCAACAAGGATCCTCAAACTCGTTATACTCTTTTACACACTTAACACCCTACTGATCCTTTGTGATCAGGCTACAGAGTATGTCATCATAATACACTGGCATGTCCAGGGGTCGGTTTCATGTGTACTCTCCAGTCCAGCTAGTGAATATTGTGGTTATGACACAATGTCACATCTACCTCATGTACACAGACAACCCTCTCCTCCTCACATCACACACACATATATGTGGGAGATGTAACAATATTGACATACAGGATGCTGAGCTCTCTCGACCCATGACTGGCATAGTCTATCAGGTGGTGAGGGTGACCACACACACCACATATCCATCTCAAATACACCGATAGTGACAGCAAACAAACCACATTATCACACATACACATATTCGGAGGCTCTACATACACTCTGCCAAAGCAGCAGAGACCTCCAAAGCAGACACACATGCAACTGCTACCCCACTACAATGCCCACATGTCACACAGTTCACAATGTCAGTGTGCCATACAGTCACTGCCCTTTGGGCTAAACAACACACCTGATGCACTTGTTATAGGTGACACAATGTCAAACACACTATCATCCCACTCATCAGGCCAAACAAGGGAATAGTCACTTTGAGCTGTCTCTCAGGTGCCAGGATCCACCACATAACACATGCACTGAGGTCACTGCAAAGCAAATCCAGGACTGGCTCCATCATTGTCCATGCTGATGTGTACAACCTCAGACGTTCCTCCTTGGACCACATGACATGAAACAGAGGGACTCTGTGATCATGTAGCCCAGCCCAGTATTATCCTGACCTTGTCTAGCATCTTACACTCACCAAGTATGATGTCACAGTATATCAACAAACTGATCACGTTTAACAGTTGGCTAACATATTGGTGTTATTCAAAGTGGATACAGTGTCTGTCACCCTGGGGTGACATGCTCGACATGCCATGTATCTTCCCTATGGACAGCTTGCATCTGTCACCCTTGGACTTTTGAATACTGGCTAGGGCACTTGCTGCCACTATACTGCCCTATTTAAGCAGGGCTCAAAGGACAGAACCACCTCCATAGACATTACAGAGTACATGACACTGAGGGTAATGCTGCTCAACACCAGATGTATTACCCTCAAATTGCACCCACTCAGGAATCTCCTCAGTATGGAGGATAGCAATATCTGTGCACTAACAGACACATGGTTCAGGCTCCCACATGCACACCAGCACTACCAGGTTGTATTTTGTACCATGCTTTCTGACCACATAACTCGGAATGGCCAACACAAATAGGGGGAGTATTCATATACATCACAGATACACATACCTCCGGGTTGGTAGCACTGCACAATGCATCATGGACCATACATATGCACCTAACATTGTGCAAATCTGCCTTTTGGTTTGTTGCCTGCTACAGACCACACTCCCCAACTCAGCTTTCCTGGGAACATTGGACAATATGAAGGTCTCCCCAAACACCATTATATTGGGTGACGTCAAATACCCACACATTGACTGTGGATAGTACTCAGGCCCCAACACCCTCTCCTAACAGTTGCTACTATTTCTAAACTCATATGCTATGGTACATCCGGTCACCACACCCACAAGAGGGGACAACATATTGGACATGATCATCACCGACATGGGGACTATGTTCCACACCTGCGATATACCCCTGATTGGTAAGGGCAGAACATACTTTATCTCACTGGACATCCATATACTGTCCCCACATCCATCCTGGGTAATCTTGGTGAACTTCCCAAAAGTAAATGTCACACTTCTCCAAACCACGGTGGTATCCTTCAGAGACCCTGGGTCAGTGGTAAGTATGGCTCAGACTGCTGAATCCTTTATATACACATTCTGTGGACACCTAGTGGATCGCATGGATCGTTACATCCAAAATAACAACTGGACTCATGCCTCCAATGGCAGTGGACCTGTCTGGTAGACCCCAGCCATTAATACACTTTACAACAAATGGAGGAAGCTACTACATGAGAACACAATCCCAGACAGGGAAGGCATCTGTGATCTGTACTAGCAGACTGCTACTATCACACAGGTATTTGTGTCAGGCACGCTTCTAATGGACAATTGCACCAGACATGTTGGACACTCCCAAGGCCTTCTTCAGTTGATTCAGGTACCTGGCTGGACACTCACTGATATGCTGTGTGTTACTGCATACTGACTAAACATACCCTGAACCCACTGACATTGCCATCATCCTGGCAAACAGGTTCAGTGCAGATGTGTCCCCCCATCCCCCCTAAGGTGGTACTGTCCATACCAATAGAGTGTAACCTCCCAGACATCATGAGTAAACAGGTGAGTGCTGCCCTCCCCACAGCGGACTACACAGCATCAATGGGACCAGATGGTGTCCCGGCCTGTGTCGTACACAGCCTACATGACAGACGTAACACTCACATTACGTCACTGTTCGATATAAGTTATTGCAGGATATGTACCCACGGAATGGCGGACAGTGATACTGCTCTCGCTCCACTGAATACTGCCACAACAGACCACAGACAATGTTGTTGAGTCTTTCGGCTTTTCCCGATTAGGGGTCGCCACAGTGGAACTCCGGTCCACTAATGATTGGTAGTTGATTTTTACGTGCCGAGTTACCAGCCCTGACGCACAACCTTCAACGAAGGTACACCCATTCACACATGTCTCCACGCAGAAGACGTTCTAGCTGAGAATTGAACCAGACAGCATCTTACTGTGAGGTGACAACAACAGACCACAGACAATATCGGCCTAAAAGGCCAACTAACCTGTTCTGCAAAGCTATGGAGTGTATTGTAATGGGACTCATGCACATAGACATGGGAAACCTACAGACACTGGGTCCTACACATTACAACAATGTTGTGGGCAGATCCTGCCTGTTGGACCTGTTCATATTCTTTCAACAGTTACCAGGTCCATCAGTGTTGGGACGGTTGTCCACACAGCCTGCCTGGACCTTGCACAACCCTTCGACACAATACCACACTTGGCCATTATGCATAGGCTCACCAGCATCAATATCAACACATATCTGACATGATGGATTGCTACCTGGAGCAGGGATAGCACCCACATGCTCAGTGTTGCAGGTGCCATGTCCGACTATACACCAGTTGCACATGGCATCCCACAAGGCTCAGTCCTGGGACATCTCTTGTTCAGTATATATTTGTGTGATGTACAGGCTATCACAGGAGGGATATGGCTGCCCATGCTCGCAGATGACTGCAAACTGGGTGCCATAATCAGCTCTCCTGCTGGCACATGCATACTCATACAGGGTCTCACAGACATAGGTTGACTGGTGCTTGAGTCATGGCCCATGGCTACATGCCATTAGTCGCATAGTCACCCCCTTTGAGGATGACAAGATGCCCACACATTACCACATAGGTTGTAATCCATTACATACAGTAGTAGTCGTTACGGGTTTGGGGACATGACCTGTTCGTACTCTCGCCTTTGACAATCTTATTGCCATAGTGGTTAGACAGTATGTCTACATAGCCCAGCAGATCCCACATGGTTTCACATGTTGATCACGTGTGGTCATTGTGCCCCTATACTCTTCACGACCATGCTTGGTTACTATGCCACCTTTGGGATGTACCTTACCTGACACCTGCAGCAACTGTAATGGCCACAAATGTTACTCTTTGAGCAGATGTAGGGATTCACACAGATGCCCTGCACAGTTCCAATACAGTAACTCCAGCTCTACTCAGTCACTTACCACCTACACGGATGTGTTGTGTGCTTGTAGTTGAAGGCAATATCTGACCCAGACTTACTGGACATGCTACACCTCAGGATATCAGACTCCCTTGCTGCTACACACTCCAGGGACATATACCTCAGCACTGATGTTAAAAGGACATGCTGGGGGGACAGATTATCAGAAAGCCTCCACTCACTCCGGAGTGTAGTCCCAGTTTTGCATAGGCATAGCCACCCACTGACCACCTACAGGTGACATCTTGACAAGTGGATGGGTGATCGCATGTTTACCCATGGGATATCTTCTGGGTCCCTGCTAGACAGAGGCACAATACACTGAACGTGAATGGGCTATCTTGTGTGACCTACTATTCACAGGCACAGTGCTCTGATTTGACTTGGTTGCAATAGCCAAACACACTCTGGCTATAGCCTAGTATCAACCTCTGAACCTATGATAATTTTCATGATGCACAATGTTTATTGCTGATACTGTTTGCAGGTTTTTATCCTCTTTGCTTTCATACTTTATATGAACTGCTTGGGTATCTGCAGAACACATTTGCTTATGGCAGGGTTCCACTATATTATATACGTGTCTGTTGTCATATAAGTGTGTGCACAGGGCAGATTGCTGTGTAGTGAGAGGTTCCTGGGTTAACACATGCAACTGCCTGCTATGTGTGGCCCAATGCTGTACTCCAACATGGCCTAAGTGTGTGAGCATGCCCAGTTCAGACTGTCAGTGTTCTGTTGCCTGACATTTGTCTCATGTATTCAAGTGTGTGAGCATGCCCAGTGTAACTCGACAGGGATTATGCTGTACCTGCAGGGTTTCCATGAAATATTTAACATAAACTTATCAACATTTCTTCATACAGGCTAACCACTGCACTACTGTCATGGTTTAGTGGTTCAGTACTATGACTATAGTGCACAGTATCCTGGGTTTGAGGCCCATTGCCGCTTATATTTTCATATTGAGCAGACCAGACTGCTTAGGAGCCAGTAGAGCAAATATGAGCATGTTTGCTTTTGTTCAGCTATGCATTACCTAGACCCAGCTTGTCCAACATTGCTCAATATTAACCATCATTGCTGGACATTGGCCAATATTACTCTACATTGACCACATTTGTAGTAGTTGGTGTGTGCGATTTTGTTTACATTGACTTCATGATGGTAAATGCTGTTTAGCACTGCTTTATATTGCTTAACACATGGCAATCATGCCTCAGGTGTTGATGCAGGGCTGCCTATGTCGGATGCACATACTACACTTCCTATACATGTTTGAAAGCAGGTAGTGTCAATGTAGGCATCCCTTTTACTATATGTGCGGGTCAGAGAGAGGTATAATTTCCAGAGTTTCTACTGAGCCAGTGTATGTGCTATGCGTTTCCTCTTTGCCAAGGCCAAAGCATACTGGGCATGCCCCCTTCTGCCTACTGGGGCAGGCTCAGGTTGTTCCTCCTCTGAGTCACGCTCTGCCTGTGATGGCCTTGGCAATGGTGGGGGGCTGTTTGGCCCAGGCCTATGCTGGTCCTGCTGCAGCTGTTTTTGCAGGATCATATTATGTAGCATAGCACATACCATGACAATTTGGGTACATGTAGTTGGTGAGTACTGCAAGGCTCCATCAGATGTGTCCAGGCACCGGAACCGTGACTTGAGCAGCCCAAACACACACTCTATTACATTTCATGTTTGTGCGTGTGCCTCATTATGGCATTCCTGTTCAGGTGTGTGTACGTTTCTGATGGGTGTCATCAGCCATGGCTCCAGTGCATCGCCAGCATCTCCCACTAGGTGACCATGTGAGATGTCCCCATTGGCAAATGTCTGGTACAGCTACATCAGATGCCAGATATGGGAATCATGGTAGCTTCCATGGTAGCCAGCACACACATTCAGTATTATGCCCTGGGCATCACACATGACCTGGCAGTTGACGGAGGGGAAGCCCTTGTGGTTGAAGTAGACCCTACCCCGCTCACCGGCTGGTGCTTTGATGTGTATGTGCGTGCAGTCTATTGCACCCACTACCTCAAGGTATTCCACTATTTGCTGGAAGAGACGCATATTGCTGGCCAATACCTCATGGAAATTGGGGAAATATACATGATCACCAACATGTGCTGACATGGCATCCAGGAACTGGTGCAATACCGGGTCTACTACTAATTACCGACACGACGATTCCCCGACGGAAAACTCCCCGACGCCAGATGACCGACATCACACAAACCCGACAACGCAAAACACCGAACACCATTACACCGAACACCATTACACCGACACACGGAACGTAAACAACACGCGACACTACATAGCATACACACTAGCCCTGACCCAAACCCTAACCCTAAGGTCCGACACTATCGCACACTTCACCTACCTGCACCCTAACCCTAACTCACTTAACCCACCCTAGCCCAAGCTCCGACACTAACGCACATCACCTACCTGCACCCTAACCCTAACTCACTTAACCCACCCTAGCCCAAGCTCCGACACTAACGCACACTTCACCTACCTGCACCCTAACCCTAACTCACTTAACCCACCCCTAGCCCAAGCTCCGACACTAACGCACACATCACCTACCTGCACCCTAACCCTAACTCACTTAACCCGTCCCTAAACTACAGTCCCTCACTAGCACACACTTACCTTACCCGAACCATACCTCCGACACGAACACACACTCACCTTTCCCACAGCCTAACCCGACATCCCACAATCTCGAGCACTTACCTGACCGCTCCTAACTCCGTCACCATCGCACACTTACCGCGTCGCGATCGCACATTCCCTTGTCGGTCTTTCCGCTGTCGGCAAATCACCCTGTCGGTACACTTACCTGTCGGTCATCTGGCGTCGGTGAGTTTTCCGTCGGGGAATTGTCGTTTCGGGCATTAGTAGTAGACCCGCAATACCATGGATGCTGATGCCTGTGATATCCCTATCATATCACCAGTTGGTCTCTGGAAGGTACCTGTTGCTAATATTCTTAGGCCAACACATACCTTAGTTTCCACTGGGATGGGTTCTGCTCCATTGGTTCTGTTTGTGAGGCGTGGCCTACACAGCTCAACAATTTGCTGCAAGAGGTCTCTGTCCACTCTATAGCGCTCCACTATCTCCAGCTCATGTAGCCCCTGGTAGGTAACCCTGGGCCTGTACACTCTTCTCCGTCTCCTCACTGTGGGTTGTCTGGCAGCATTTGCATTATCACCACCCTCAGAATGTTGTATATGTCACCTTATAAACAGCCCCTAACATTTTTTGTCTCAGTGAAGCCTTTTCAGTTTTCACTTCTATTAGCTTACTGCAGTGTTGCAGTGTCTCTTGAGAGAAACATAATGGACTGTTGTTTGCAGACTTTTAAGTGCTGGGCTGGGCTGGGCTGGGCTAGGCTAGTGTTCTGCCTGGGTAATTGCCTGATTCTGATTGTTTTCACCTGATAGCTCTGCTAGTACTCCCTGGTAACTTCCTACTGTTTAGTGTGCTTCCTTTTCCCTGTTTCCTCAAGGGGGAGTGCCACGCAAACACGCGTGCACACATGCTTACATGGACTAAAACTTGCTTATTCTTGTTAAAACACACGCACACTGGTGCAAACGTGCTTACAACTGTTTACACAGCCTTACATATGCTTACTCCGGCTTCACGCACGCACACACACTAACACGCGCGCACACTGTCTTACTCGGGTTTACTGATGCGCATGCACGCTCAGCAAGAAACTTTGGTGTTATCCACGGCATACACCTTTGATTTCTTGACTTTACCTGGCCTACCTGTTGACACACCTGTTTCACTATTATGTAAATGTAAGCTGACACATGACACTCTGCTCCAATGAGCTTCACTCCTTTCATACATACCCCCCGCGTGATGTCACCTATCTTCTACTCTGTTACTCCCCTTATCCTACTCCTACACTCCACTGACTCTGCTCATTTGCTATGTAAACTTGCGATTCACTATCCTAACTCTCATTTGCATAGGATTGCCTACTAATGCTTAGTTACATCTCTTAGACTGAGCTTCCCCCCTTAGCAACCTCTACTCGGTGGCCATGTTGTCTTCAGCCTGCCATTCCCTTGCATTGTAAATTCATTTTAGCTATAAACTCCACATTTGTGGATCTTAATTATTAATTTTCTGCTTTTTAGGGCACAGCGTGTTTGCGTGGTGCTGAGCTATGGTTAAACCCCGGAGATCGGGATAAAAAAAATGGTTATTTTATTTTTAATTTGCATCATTTCCCGTTACCAATGGCCGTATTTTTGGCCATTGGCATGCTTCCTCCTGTGAATGCATGCTTTTTTTCCAGCTGACACGGCTCCGTTTTGCTATTTGCAGAACTGTACTCAGTTATCAACTGAGTACATTTCTGCAAATAACACTACTCCTACTCGGACAGGTTCGGGTTTCCTGGATCACAAATTTACCTCATTTGCATGGCTTTCACCTTCAATTGAGGTAATTTGCATATCCCAGCCCTGTCTGTGTAGAACTAGTTTGGAGAGCTCAGTTGCACGCTGCTACCGGCTGTTCCTGGATCGCTCGGCGGACATGTTGGCATGGAGTCTTACTCTACTCTAAGACTCCGTGCAAGCCTTCGTGAATCCGGCCCAGTATGTTACTTGAGTTTGTTTAGTCAGAAATGAAGAGAATAATTATTTCTTTCATTATGACAAATTTATATCCAGTTCTTTTCTTTTTAACAAATGATCATTTTCTTTCGAACCTCACTAATTTTGGTGTCATCTTGGATTTTCCATGCTAAGTTTCTGATCAGGGCATTACCATAACACGTACAACAGCAGGAACAGACCTAGCAAATGAAAGCACATTATAGATATTTTGCCATCTCAGTGGATTACTCTCACATGTCCAAACCCCGTTATACATTTCTATTGTCTACCAGTAACATTAAACTTTAAAGCATAATACCCACACCATGTATAACAGCAAGAACCACACTGATTCTAGTTAAATAAGTTTACAGCAAACAAATGCAATTAAGGGGAGAAACAGAAGATTCTGGTAAGTGCAATAGATGAAGTTCAGATATATGAGCTAAGTAAATACAGAAGCAGAGGTAAAATGTTACATGGCAGAAGGGGAATAAACCCATTCAGTTCCATGACAAGAAGGTAAAGAAGTATTCCATGTTGGAAGATACAAGAAACAGGCTAAATGAGTCTGACGGGCACTAATAAGAGTTAAGCTATAGTGAAATCTCCTCTATGGTATACCTGCAAGAAAATGAGTGACTCATCATACAAACTAAACTGCAGCGTCAGTGAGCTGATGCCAACCTGCCTGTCACATGAATTGTCCTTACGTTATAGAGGACACTCTCAGTGTAGCTTGAATTAGATGCATTCAAACCCTTTTGTAAAAGTACAGGTACACTTTGTAGACCAGTCGTCATACTACTGAATTCTTTTTGCTCATTAAGGCAGTTAAACTATGTTGGGCATAGTTCCAAATCCATTAGTTAGATTACAGTTTGATAAATCTCCGTATTTAACATATTATATAGAGTGCCTGCCATATATAAAGTATTACAGAATTACTGCAGAATGCTTAACTTTGATTGTGTTTTCTCACTTAGTTGCTGCACCTGAAAATGTGGTTATTTTTTGACGAGTTAACATTTTAAAAACTGTGTGCACCTTTTGTGAACAAAAATTATGATAAAAGAAAATTGCTAATTATTATTCCTGAAGGCGGCAGACAGCCTCCATATGATATCCCATTCCTGTTTATTACCCCTTTTAGCCACACTTGAAACTGAAGGCTGAACAAGCCTCCAGTTCTGTCTCTGTTATAACCTAATGGGTAACTCTGTGTAGCCCCACTGTACTTACCTCTTACTTGTAACTGAATGCTGAACAAGCCTCCACTTCTGTCTCTGTTATAACCTAATGGGTAACTCTGTGTAGACCCGCTGTACTTACCTCTTCCTCGATAAGGAAGTATCCCTTATTGGAGTGTGTGTGTTTACATGCATAAGTGTGTGTTCATTTGTGTAGAGATTAATACAAAAGTATAAAGCCAGCATGTCTCATTCAGAAACAATAGTGGTCCCCAAACAGTTTTATATATTTTGATTCACTAAATGTCTGACTTCAGAAAGCCAGATACATGTAGAAGGATTACAAATGCATTAGGTCCACCTAATTTTAACAAAATCAGTCTGTTCTTCTCTTGCCAGTAAAGGCACCATGTTTTGCTATTTATCATCCAATATTTAGGAAAAGTCTTTCAAATTGCTATCTGTGTTCATAGGTTCATACTAGGCTATCTGCCCTGGGGCATTTACAAGGCTAGCCAGAGTGTGTTTGGCTTTCGCCACCCATTTTAAATGAATTTTGCTATGCCCTTTTTCGAGGTTAGTATACTGTGCCTCTGTCTAACAGTGACACAGAAGTGATACCCAGAGTAAATCTACGATCTCCCATCCACTCATCAAGATTCCTCTTGAAGAGAGTCAATGAGGGACTCTGCCTAACCCGGACTGGGATTTTATTCGAGTGAAGGGAGCCTCTGGGTTATGAATCTGTCCCTCCAGCATGTCCTATTTATTTCAATGCTGAGGTTCAAGTCTCTCGAGCACGTAGCTCGATGGGATTTGGATTTTCTGAGGTGCAGCATGTCCATTAATTCTGGGTTGGACATGGCTTTATAAGTCCGGCACAGATCGCCTCTGAGCAGGCAGTATGTCACTGAGTAGAGCTGGAGTTTCTTTAACCGGGCAGCATATGGCATCTATTTGAGCCCTTTGATCCTCTTGGTGAGGTACTTTTGGGGTCTTTCCAGTTGCTGCAGGTGTGTGGAAAGGTACATCCCAAAAGGGGCATTGTACTCAATTATGGGCCTGATGAGGGATGAGTAAAGAGGCACGATGACCTCCCCTGATCTAGATGTGAATCCCTTCATGATTAGGTGGGCTATATAAAAATTTTTCTAACCACTTTGGCCATGTGGTTGTCGAATGAGAGATTACTATCAACTTGGGTCCCCAGGTCCCTAATTACTACTTCCGTACTTAATGGATTACCATCTATGTGGTAATTTGTGGGAACTTTGTTTTTGCCGAAGGGGATGACTATATACTCTTTGGCGTTTAGCTTGAGGCCATGGCTCTGGCACCAGTTGTCTGTTTCTATGAGGCCCTTTTGTAGGATGCTTGTGTTGGCTGGAGAGTCGATTATGGCGCCTAGTTTGCAGTCATCTGCGAACTTGGTCAGCCACAGTCCTTCCGTGTTGGCCTGTACCTCCGAGAAATATATACCGAACAAGAGAGGTCCCAGGACTGAGCCTTGTGGGATGCTACTTGTAACTGGTTTGGAGTCCGACATGGCTCCAGCAATTCTAACCATGTGGGTTCTGTCCTTGAGCCAGTTTGCAACCCATCTAGTGACATAGGGGTTTATATTTAAGCTGGTGAGCTTATCTATAATGCCTGAGTGGGGTATTGTATCGAAGGCTTTTGCGAGGTCCAGGTAGGTTGTGTGGACCATCTTCCCCTCGTCGATGGCCTTGGTGACTGTTTCAAAGAAATCAACCAGGTTTAAGAGGCAGAATCTGCCCTTAAAGCCGAACTGGGTAGGATCCAGTATCTGTTGGTCCCCAATATCTTTATTTATGAGGTCCATGATGATCCTTTCCATAGCTTTGCAGACCAAGCTAGTCAGGCTTATGGGGTGATAGTTTCCAGGATCCATTGAGGCACCACCTTTGTGGAGAGGGACCACTGTTGCTGTATGCCACTCTTTGGGTACATATCCTGTAGTAAGGCTGAGATTGAACAGTAGTTTTATGATTGGGTTTAGTTCTTCTTGGAGTTCATGTAGGATGCAGCCCGGGACACCGTCTGGTCCCACTGATGCTGTGTTTTTTGCTTTGGAGAGGGCGGCTCTTACCTGAGCATCTGAGATGTCAGGGGGGCAGCACTCTGCTGGGATAGATATTTGCCCTTTTGGTGGGATAGATATTTGCCCTTTTGGTGGGGAAGGGGGGTTGAAGTTTGCACTGAACCTGTCAGCTAGGATGTTGGCAATGTCTGTGGGTTCGGTGTATTTTTTGTCATTTTGGACTAATTCTGAGAATATCTGGGAATTCCCACCCAGGTTCCTAACATAACTAAAGAAAGCCTTGTGATTATCCTTAGTGTCCTGTGCAATTTTTCTCTCAAAGCTGGCCTTAGACGATTTTATGAGTGCCTGTAGTTTTTTGCTAATACTGATCAGAGATGCCTTCCCTTTTTGGGATTTTGCTCTATCATGTAGTAGCTTCCTCCTTCTATTGTATAGTTTGTTTATGGCTGGGGTCCACCAGACAGGATGCCTGCCTTTGGAGGATTGGGTCTTGGTTTTGTTTGGGATTGCATGATCCATGCATTCCTGAAGGTGTTCATAGAATGCGTTTATAAAGGATTCTGCGGTCTGGGATGTATTTTCCACAGGCCCGGGGGCTTTGAAGGATTCTACCTCGGTTTTGAGGAGTGTGAAATTTGCTTTAGAGAAGTTTTTCACTGTGGTTTTCTGTGCAGGGGCTCGGGTCAGGATGTGAATATCTAGTGAGATTAGTTTATGGTCTGATCTTACCAGTGAGGGATACACTTCTGGTCTGGAGCATAGAGTCCCCATGTTGGTGATGATCAGGTCCAGTATGTTTTCCCCTCTTGTGGGAGTGGTAACAAGTTGTTCCATAGCATTTGAGTTTATAAATTCTAGGAAACTTTGCGCTAGGGTGTTGGAGGTAGAGTAATGCTCCCAGTCTGTTTGGGTAGTTGAAGTCGCCCAATATAATGGTGTTTGGAGAGACCTTCATATTTTCCAGTGTTCTCAGGAAGGCCGAGTGGGGTTCCTGGGTTTGGGAGGGTGGTCTCTAGCAGGCTATAAACTGGAAGGCAGTTTTACCCACTGTTAGTTGCACATGGATAGTCTCTGATGCTTCGTGCTGTGCCACCAACCTGGAGGTGTGGTTATCTTTGATGAATATTGATACTCAGCCTCCTTTTGTGGTTTGGTCCAAGTTTTGGGGCTGAAAAACATGGTATGACGTATAACCTGGTAGTGCTGGGGTGCTCTCAGGAGCCTTGAACCAGGTTTCTGTTACTGCACAGATATCTATGTTCTCCATGCTAAGGAGAGTTTTGAGTGCGTGAATCTTGAGGTTTAGACTTCTGGCATTGAGTAGCATTACTCTTAGTTTCTTATCCCTTGTGATACCTATGAAGGTGGGTTTGTCTTTTGAGCCTTGCCTAAAAAAGGCACTATGGGGGTGGCAAGAGCCTTTGCCAATATCTGAAAGCCCAGGGGTGACAGGTGCAAGCCGTCCCTAGCGAAGCATCATGGCTTGTCAAGCATGATATGTATGATATGAGTTCTGTCCTTATTTATTTTATATGCAGTAAATGTGTATAGTTTTTTTGTGCGTGTGTATGCATGTGTGTGTTTGTGTACTTGAGACACATTGTATTGCAATGCTTAATGGAATATATAATTGAAAACAAGGAAGAAAACATGAAAATAAGCATTTTTACAGGGGTTGGGGGGCAAGACTCTGTGCAGCCCTCATGTGGGAGACTGTGTCCCCCACACCCCCATTTAAATATGTATACCAACTCCAAGATCACACAGAAGTGGGTAAAAGGAAACACTTTCTTATCTCACTGTTCACTGACCGACACTAAAATATACTGCAGCCTGTATTGCACAGTTTGATGAAAATGGATTTTAACAGAGAAGATGATGAATTCTCCTTTCTCTAAAGGACTTTGCTACAATATTCAAAACATTCAAAGGCATTCTGGATAAAATCCAACTCAGGAAAATACAATCCAACAAAACTGGCTCTGACAATATACTGAAAGTTTACAGTAATCATTTCTGAAGAATCTTTTTGTGAAAACCCATTTCCGGTTGCGAGTTTTGTAATAGTATATGAATTTTCTGCAACAAAGGTTTGATTAATTATGGACATTCAGTGTGGTGTCCAAACCAGCTTTACTAGAATATGTATAGAAGTCAAAGATAGACAGAGAGACAGACTGATAGACATACATATACAGTATGGATGTAATATATACATGAAGTTAACCATACATGCAGTTGTGTATAACTGGTTCTCACCAGCTGACCAGTTTTTTATCTGCTCATCTTTTCCATGACTTAATTTCTTTAAACTTGCATCTGTATTTGGCAGTAAACACACAGATCTGAGCTGTTAATGATTTCCTGCCATGTAGCCTGGGGAACATGGGTTGAGCCTTTCCATCTTTACTTAACTACTGCCCGACTCTGAGCAAGTCACTTGCCCAGAGAATGCTCTCAGGTTGCCTGTAAATGGGGTCACTTACCTCCAGTTGGCTTATCTGTTTAACAAATGTATACATTAAAACAGATAATGTTTGTTAGTGTCTTTCGGATTTTCCCGGTTGGGGGTTGCCAAAGCGGAACTCCGGTCCGCTAATGATTGGTGGTGGATTTTTACGTACCAGGTTACCAGCCCTGACACACAACCTTCAATGAAGGCACACCCCATTCACGTATGCCTCCACAAAGAAGACGCTCTAGCTGAGAATCGAACGGGACAACGTCTTGCTATGAGGCAACAACGCTACTGCAGCAGCACCACCACAAAGTACATTAAAACAAATAATGTACTGAATTCATTTGAGATCAGCTATTTGCTTCCATTGTTGCGGTAGTGGATGGTTTCACAAAAGCAACAATGTAGAATGCATTTATAAGGCAATTCATCAAAACTTTATTTGACAGATTTGTCACTAGCTATAACTAGCTTCAGTATCACTGAGCCACGGGGTGGGGGTGGGGGTGGGGGGTGGATAATGAAAAATGACTCTTGTCTGCTCTGATAATAGTGTATAGGTGTATAAAAGTGATAGAAATTGCAATAAACAGAAAGACGGTAAAAGTAGTAAAACTAATTATGGCTCTGTGGTTTAGAGAAATGGAGCCCTGAATGCACCCCAAGTGACTAGAGTTTGCTTAGCAGCCTGGGCACTGGAGGACGATACATACAGATTAGAGTCAGAAAAAGAAAGTGATCCTTCATGAGATTTCTACTTTACCATGTAGAGAAGTAAGAAGTTACTTTTTTGATTATAATAATGTGACTTTTCTCGTGTATTTTTATTCAAAGTATCAAGAAGTTCTGCAACTAAAATTTGTCTTGTGTGCTTGTATGAATGAAGAGGCGACTATGAAATTGTCCATCCCTAGTTTATAATAATCATCCCTGCAACAACTATTCTAAAAATTATATAAATAAACAGCATGGCTGTTATAAAAATGCTGTATTTAATGTGGTAATGAATCAACAACAGGAAATGGGGATGATACACATTTTCTTATCTTAATAAATAACTCTTGAATGTGTCAAAGAATACACAAATCAGCATTGAAAACATACAAATATATTAGTGAGTAACCCATGATTTACAACGACTTAGTTATATGACTTTCAGAAACCTCAAAAAACAGTTTTAAGCATTTATGCACTTTGTCTTTACAATTTATCTTCTATTGATATGCAGTGGTTATTTTGGTTACAATAATGAAGCTGTAAAGTTTAGAATTTATTCATTATTTTCAATTCCATTTCAAGTAGTTTATGTGTGAGTAATTGTCAGAGAAGAAGTATAAAGTGTCCAGTTGTCAGCTATGCTCTCTAATAGGATGAGAAGAATGGCAATATGATGAGAAATCATTGTAACAATCAGTACTGCCACTGTTTTTTCTATTTCACACATTAGGAAAGGTAGTTTAACAGGAGGGCAGGACTGTCAGTTCCATAATCACTGTGAAGGCTCCCAGCCTAGCTACATAGAATTTTGTAAATATATGTCCTTGCAAATATTAATATGATCCACATGCTTGTTTGACAAATGTAAGAAAACTGTGTATGTTCTGAGCTTCAAAAATGTGACCACAGTGTACTCTGCTGGAAGAAAGCTGATAAGCAAAGGATTTTATGACTGTTTGATCTCAAGCTCGGAGACAGGATGTCTTACTAAGTTTCACATGTAAAGTGTCTTTTATTGCTGTGGCTTCCTGGCAGGTGCAAATTACAAAAATAAATGTTAAAATTTTAAGTTCTGTGAGCCTTGGAAATTTAAGTAAAAGTGTCATGAATGATGTAATCTAAAATGACTCAGCAGTAATGTGTATTATCAATTTATGACTTTCTCAGAGAGAAAGATTGAGCATTTTGTATTTGTCTTCAGAGTTGACAACAACTCACCAGCACTTTGCCTTGTAAGTAGAATTTAGAACATAGTTTCCCTTAGAGACAGATAGGAATATAGCCAGATTAGTCTATTTTCTGTATTTATGCCAGCCTATCCTACAATATTGTTTTAAAGTGTTTTCTTGTAATTTCTGAACTCTCCATTATCACTGTGTTGAATTTATGAGTATTGTCTTGTATTTTTATTATTATTAAATATTTAATTTATGAGCATTGTCTTGCATTTTTATTATTTATTATTAAATATTTTTAAACCTTTCAACTGTGGCTGTTTTGTGTAGAGATAACTTAAGCTCTCAGTGTACTTGCATGTATTTGATGATACAATAAAAGCCACTCCAATAGCCTTAGCCCTGGGTTACACTTACTATTTGAAAAACAGTAATAGCACACAGTGGAATTGGTCACCCCTTGGGAAGGGCCTTATAGTAGCTGATAAGTAGTGGTTGGTGGCAGTGATTTCTACCTTATAGTCTGTGCAGGAGGTGGCATAGCTGGAGAACCTGTGCCAGACTTCTCCAGGAGTGTCTGTGTGTTTGTATATAATTCATATCTCAAAGTGTGTGTGCATCAGCTACTTAGGCAGGGACACAAAGCACTGGTTGGACAGAGGGTGCTGGAGGTTTTGGCTTGACCACTCTTAGCTGAGATTTGTATCCTATAGCTGTGCCAGTGGGGAATCTTTTGGGGGCTCTGGAGAGAAAGGGAAAAAACAGCACAGACTGACTGTGATCATTGTGTGCTCTTAAGGGAAATTGGGCTTTACTGTGTGCGCACTTGTTATCCTCCCAATGTGGACGCCCCTCACTGGTGTTAGTGGTGAGGACTGAGGCTCCCTAATTACTGGGCCAGTGCATAGGCATCACAATCACAAGTTAGTTCAGTGTCCCACCTTGATAGAAATGAAAAAAATAGAAAGAAAAATAAATATTTTGAGAATTGAAGCACAAATGCTTCCATTATGCATGGAAGAGATGCTCTTAGGAATGATTGCTTCTGTTCTGCTACACCTGAGATTCAGTTCTAATTTGCTACCCCATAGTTCTAGTAGTACAATGTTAGTAGAAAAGTAAGACTATTGCAACAACTATGCTAATTCATCATGGCACATTTGGCAGAGTAGAATTACCCATACGACAGTCGGTGTATCTACTACAGAAATGGGATCTATATACAATTCACAGTGTACCATGGTTTGCTTTACCAGACTGAGAAGGTGCAACACACACTCTGTGCCTGGCAGATCAATAGAGGAGTCCATAAAGAAATGTCTGAAGTGCTGTGAGCCATACTGAAGCAAGAACTGATGAGATCTGAATCCAGAAAAGTGTAGCATAGTGCATCTTTGCTGCATAAAGGAGTTGCTTAACATTAAGCATAATTTTGTGGAGAAGTACTACAAAGGGAAGAATTCAAGCAGGGGAGAGAGAGCTGGAGAGCTTTCAGGTGTCACACATTATAAGCTTTATACTACAGTAAAGTGAACATTTTCCAACACCACTCATTGAAGTTAAAAAGCATAAATTCAAAATAATTATGATGTACTATAATCTGTAAACCTTCAGATCACTGTCACACTTAATTCACAAGAAATGTACAGTTTCAGACTCGAATTTGATTGTGTCACATTTTTCCCATTTGTCATATATCGACACATTTCATTGAGGAAAGGTTGAGATGTATGAAAATAAATGCCATTTCATGTATAGACAGAAATTCACTATTCTGTGCAGGAAAACACATTTGTGCTGCCATGACAGACTTTGTTGTTGCTATGTTTTGTTACTCATTTTGAACAATGCTCACTCTTGCATTTAAGTGCAGTTCTAAGAAGTTACATAAACAAAAAGACATAACTTCTCAGAATTACACTTGGAAGAAATTATGTAAAAAAATAAAGGCATTCTTATGCTTCATTTATATTATTATTTATGCAGGATGTGCTGTTCTGTACAGGGCTGGGAGCATGCCAGAGTTAATATCTTGGGCTAGGGTTAGCTTTGCTTCTCCCACACCACCTTAGTAATGGGTGCTAACCCTAACCCAGTGCCTGCCACTTCCCCATCCCCTAAGACTGCACCTTATCTTAAAAATTATGTAACATTGTCACTACACAAGACACACAAATGCACACTACCAACACCACACTTATCTCTCCTTACCTAGCTCCAAATTAACCCTAAAATTCACACAGAAAGAAATAAACAAAACCTATCTCCTTACCTATCCCCAATGTTAACCTAACACTCAAGCACATAATCCAGCACTCTCATTCCCTCTAAACCCCACTCACATCTCTCAATGAAACATACCATCAACATTTTGACAATACAGCATTATACACCACCCCTAGCAATTGCCAATCAAATGTACATATGACAACTGTCTCTCTTAAAACCAGGTTGCCTCATGGTTTTGGCGTCTTTTCAGGCTTGCTAGTTGTTGCTGAAGCACCTACCAAGGGGAGAAAACACTAAGAGAAGAAAAGGAGCCACTTTTGTGATTAAGTATTTTCTTCTGATTTTTTGTTAAGTTTTACTGCTTTGCCGCCTACTTTTTGGCATTTTCCAGTTTGCTAAAGTTTATATCTGTAACAGTAACAGTGGCCTAGCACTCAAGTGTGGGGTCATTTATTGCACTGCTGTGATTATTCTGCTGCTTGTGTATCTCTGCTACCTTTAAACTACAACAAAAAGGAAAAAAAAAAAATCTTGCTTTTTTCCCACTTTCTGAAAGTTAAGAAAATTCAGTTACAGATTTGCTGTTCTGAACTGTTTGGAAGTTTCTAGAAGGCCAGTGCTTGCTTAGGCTAAAGGGAAGTCTCTGTGTTCACCAGAGGGAGTGGTTAACTCTGAACAGCCTGCCTGTCCCTGGAGGAGTGGTTACTACCTAGAAGCTGTAGTTTAATTGGCCATTTTGGGTCAATTCTAAACTCCTTGATCTGTCTCTCTTAAAACCAGGCTGCCTCGTGGTTTTGGCGTCTTTTCAGGCTTGCTAGTTGTTGCTGAAGCACCTACCAAGGAGAGAAAACGCTAAGAGAAGAAAAGGAGCCACTTTTGTGATTTTAAGTATTTTCTTCTGATTTTTTGTTAAGTTTCACTGCTTTTCCGCCTACTTTTTGGCATTTTCCGGTTTGCTACAGTTTATATCTGTAACAGTAACAGTACTTGGAACACATCTAGAGCCTGTTTACTGCATTTCCTGTGTAGCACTTAATTTAAAATTGTTTTTTTCTCTAAAAACTGCATTTTACCTGATTGTGGCCTAGCACTCAAGTGTGGGGTCATTTATTGTAGTGCTGTGATTATTTTGCTGCTTGTGTATCTCTGCTACCTTTAAACTACAACAAAAAGAAAAAAAAAAAAATCTTGCTTTTTTCCCACTTTCTGAAAGTTAAGAAAGTTCAGTTACAGATTTGCTGTTCTGAACTGTTTGGAAGTTTCTAGAAGGTCAGTGCTTGCTTGGGCTAAAGGGAAGTCTCTGTGTTCACCAGTGGGAGTGGTTAACACTGAACAGCCTGCCTGTCCCTGGAGGAGTGGTTACTACCTAGAAGCTGTAGTTTTATTGGCCATTTTGGGTCAATTCTAAACTCCTTGATCTGTCTCTCTTAAAACCCTACAACTCTCTTTTTGCGTGGTTTTGCACACTGAGCAGCGTCGGGCAGCGCCGCCTAAACAGGTTTAAAGTATTCCAGGCTCCACAAAGTCTGCTCTTCACTTTTTCCCTTAGAACTGTTCAAACTCTCAAAGTAATCACTCTATTCTCTTTCTAAAGCCCTGCACTTGCTCAGCTCTTATAAGGAAACACTAACTAACTAAAGCACTGCACCCTCCTTGACTTCTCATAAGTATTAGACTCCCGATTGGTCCTTCCTGATCAAGTGAAAAATCAGTTCTCTTTCCTAATCATCTGATCAGTAAAAAACAGTTCCCTATACTAATCTGGTATGTACAAGGGTCAGTTTCAAGGCTACTCTCCAGTCCAGCTGGTGAATCTGGGAATTTTGAGGCAATGTTACAATTGCCTTATGTACACAGACAACCCTCTCCTCCTTCCAACAAACTCTACTACATGTGAGAGATGCAGTTACACAGCCAAACTGGAGGCAGAGCTCTCTCAACCCAAGACTGGCACAGTCAGTCAGGAGGAAAAGGTAACCACCCACACCACAAATCCAGTCTCACACAAACCTATTGCATCTGCATACCCAACACAAACACACAAAAACATACTCTGAGGTTCTAAATAAAAATCTGCCTAAACAGCAAAGACCTCTTAAGCAGATATCCAAGCAACAGCCACCCCTCAACAATACCCATGAATCACATATCTCACAAAATCAGTGTGCCTCAAAACCACAGCCCGTAAGGCCAAACAACACACCAATACACTTGTTATAGGGGACTCTATTGTCCGGCACACTGACATCCCGCTCACCAGACTGAACAAGGAGAAGGTCACTGTAAGCTGCCTGTCGGGTGCCAGGATCCGCCACATAACACAAGCACTCAGGTCACTCCAAAGCAAGTACAAGTATGACTCCGTCATCGTCCATGCTGGTGTGAATGACCTGGGACGTACCTTCCTGGACTACATGAAAAGAGACAAAGAGGAGCTCTCTGACCATGTAGCCCAGGCTGGTATGACCCTGACCTTGAGTAGCTTCTTGCCCTCACCAAGAATGATGCCACAGTATAAAGACAAAATGATCAGTTTCAACAATTGGCTAAAGTATTGGTGTCATTCAAAGGGGATCCAGTATCTGTCAGCCTGGGATGACATGCTCGACAAGCCACGTTGCTTCGCTAGGGAACGCTTGCACCTGTCACCCTTAGGCTTTCGTATACTGGCCAAGGCTCTTGCCACCCCCTTAGTGTCTTTTTTAGGCAAGGCTCAAAGGACAAACCCACCTCCATAGACAACCCAAGGATAAAAAAACTAAAGGTAATGCTACTCAATGCCAGAAGTCTAAACCTCAAGATGCATGCACTTGAGGCTCTCCTCAGTATGGAGAAAATCGATGTCTGTGCAGTAACAGAAACCTGGTTCAAGGCTCCTGAGAGCACCCCAGCACTACTGGATTATAACTCATACCATGCATTTCGGCCCCAAACCTCGGACCGAAGCACAAAAGGAGGTGGAGTATCTATATTCATCAAAGATACCTGCACCTCCAGGTTAGTGGCACTGCACGAAGCATCGGAAACCATCCATGTTCAACTAACAGTGGGCAAAACTGCCTTTCAGTTGGTAGCCTGCTACAGAACATCCTCCTTATTACAGGAACCCCACTTGGCAATCCTGAGAACACTGGAAAATATGAAGGTCTCCCCAAACACTATGTTATTGGGTGACTTCAACTACCCAGACATTGACTAGGAAAACTAATCAAGCCCAAACACCCTCGCCCAACGGTTCCTTGAATTTATAAACTCTAATGCAATGGAACAACTGGTCACCACTCCCACAAGAGGGAACAACATATTGGTCCTGGTCATCACCAACATGGGGACTCTATGTTCCACACCAGAGGTAAACCCCCTCATTGGTAAGATCAGACCATAAACAAATTTCCCTGGACATCCATATCCAGTCCCCACCCCCAGCCAAGGAAATCACTGTAAAGAATTTCTCAAAAGCCAACTTTGCACTTCTCAAGACTGAGGTGGAATCCTTCAAAGCCCCTGGGCCAGAGGATAATACAGCCCAATCCGCAGAATCCTTTACAAAGGCATTCTATGAGCACCTGCAGGAATGCATGGATCGTGCTATCCCAAATAAAACCAAGACTCACTCCTCCAAAAACAGGAGACCGGTCTGGTGGACCCCAGCCATAAATAAGCTATACAACAGGAGGAGGAAGCTACTACATGACAGAGCAAAATCACAAAAAGGGAAGGCATCTCTGATCAGTATTAGCAAGAAACTTCGATCCCTCATAAAATCATCAAAGGCCAGTTTCGAAAGAAAAATTGCCCTAGACACTAAAGATAATCACAAGGCCTTCTTTAGTTATGTCAGGAACATGGGCGGAAACTCCCAGATATGCTCTGAATTGTTGCATAACGGTACAAAATATACCGAACCTACAGACATAGCCAACATCCTGGCAGACAGATTCAGCGCAAACTTCTCCCCCCTTCCCCCCCAAAGGAGCAAATGCCTATCCCAACTGAATGTAACCTCCCTGACATCACAGATGCACAGGTGAAAGCTGCCCTCTCCAAAGCTAAAAACACAGCATCTATGGGAGCGGACAGTGTCCCAGGCTGTGTCTTACACAAGCTCCAAGAAGAACTGAACCCTCACATTAAGTCAATGTTCAAACTTAGCCTTACTACAAGATATGTACCCAAAGAATGGCGTACAGCTACAGTGGTCCCACTCCACAAAGGTGGTGCCACAACGGACCCCAGAAACTATCACCCCATAAGCCTGACTAGTCTGGTCTGTAAAGCTATGGAGCGTATTATCATGGAACTCATAAACAAAGACATTGGGAGCCTCCAGACACTGGACCCTACCCAATTCGGCTTTGTTAAGGGCAGATCTTGCCTCTTAAACCTAGTTGATTTCTTTGAAACTGTTACCAAAGTCATAGATGAGGGCAAGGTAATCCACACAGCCTACCTGGATCTCACAAAAGCCTTCGACACAGTACCCCACTCAGGCATCATAAATAAGCTTACCAGCTTAAATATCAACCCCTATATCACAAGATGGGTTGCAAACTGGCTCAGAGATAGAACCCACATGGTCAGAATCACAGGTGCCATGTCCGAATCCAAACCAGTTACAAGTGGTGTCCCACAGGGCTCAGTTCTGGGACCTCTCTTGTTTGGTATATACTTCTCTGAGGTTCAGGCTAACACAGGGGGATTATGGCTGACAAAGTTCGCAGATGACTGCAAACTGGGGGCCATAATCAAATCTCCAGCTGACACAAGCATCCTCCAAAAGGGTCTCACAGAGATGGATGCTTGGTGCCAGAGCCATGACCTCAAGCTAAATGCTAAAAAGTGCATGGTCATCCCCTTTGGGAAAAACAAGGTGCCCACAAATTACCACATAGGTGGTAATCCATTAAGTACAGAAGAAGTAATTAGAGATTTGGAAAACAATGTAGATAATAATCTCTCCTTTGAAAATCACATTGCCAAAGTGGTTAGAAAGACCTTCTATATAGCCCACCTTATCATGAAAGGGTTCGCATCTAGATCAAGAGAGGTCATTGTGCCCCTCTACTCGTCACTCATCAGGCCCATAATTGAATACAATGCCCCTTTTGGGATGTACCTTACCCAACACCTGCAGCAACTGGAGAGACCCCAAAAGTACCTCACCAAGAGGATCATGGGCTACAAACAGATGTCTTATGCAGCTCGACTAAAGAAACTCCAGCTCTACTCAGTTGCTTACCGCCTACTCAGAGGCGATCTATGCCTGATGTACAAAGCCATGTCAAACCCAGAATTAATGGACATGCTCCACCTCAAAAAATCCAAGTCCCTTAGAGCTACATGCTCCATGGACCTAAACCTCAGCACAAAAATAAATAGGACATGCTGGAGGGACAGATTAATTTCCCAGAGGCTCCCCTCACTCTGGAATAGAATCCCAATTCAAATAGCCCCTCGCTGACCCTCTTCAAGCGAAATTTGAACACGTGGATGGGAAATCGCAAATTCACCCCTGGGATCTCCCCTGTGTCCCTGCTAGACAGAGGCACAGTAAACTAATCTTAAAAGGGTACCTTCTGTGACCTACTTTACAAAGGCACAGTAGGCTAATCTAATAGGGAGGCGGAAGCCAAATACACTCTGACTAGGCTTATAAATGCCCTATGGCAGATTGCCTAGTATCTACCTATGAACCTATAAAATGCAGGGGTACCTTTTTCTTATTTATTGAGTCTTTGCTGACTGGGTTAGTCCCACTAGGTTACTATCACAGTGGTGCAATACATATAATGTAGATGTAATTATATTAGGAGACACAAGATTTTTAACAAATGAAAGATTACAAACAGGAAAAGTTCTGGAGAGAAAAGATATCTGGAATTTGGAAATGGCAGATATTCTAGAATAGCCATATTCTGTAGAAATACAGTAAAGATATTAGATGCAACTTCAGCAAAAAAGAGAAGATTAACCATCATAGATTTAGAATGGAAAGAACAACTATATAGAATAACATTATATGCTTATACTAATAGTAAAGAAAGGGGAAAGCTTATTTCATCAGATTTTAGACTATGTAGTGATAAATATGAATATTATAATAATGTAAGACTTTAATTGTGAATTAAGAGGTGAGCATAAACAGAAAGGAAATTATATAAGAAAAATGTTAGAAGTTATAATATGTGGTAAATTAAAACTTTGGGACAAAAATTCATGGACTTACAAAAGGGGTATTTTTAGAACTGAAATAAATTATTTTATATCATCAGAAAGTTTAGCTATAGGAGAAGCTGAGGTAGCTGAAATAGGATTTTCTGATCACCTTGCAATATGGCTAGAGATAAAGAAAAACAAGGAATACATAAAATAGGCAAAGGAATTAAAAGGATAAATGAGAAAGCATGGAATGAAGAAGATATTAGTAATACAGTTATGCAGAGATCATAATACTATGATAACATTTATAAAAAGTGGCATGAATGTTGAATTATGTAAGGAAATGTTTACAGTGACCATATCATGTGAGAAAAGTAGAAATATAAAAACATGTAATGATGCATTGGAAGATCTAAAACATAATACAAGGTACTTTGACAAAGAAAAAAATATATGAAAGACATCAAGAAAAAATACAAGCACTGTTATATAAGCAAAGATATGTTTTACAAGGAAAAAGAAAAGTATGATATAAAATCCAATGTAAAAAGATATACCCCAGGGATTACCTCAGTGTCACTGCTCGACAGAGGCACAGCAAAATAATGGGTATAGTTCCCCATACTAAAGGGGTGGCGTAAGCCACAAAACTATGGGCTAGGCTTGTAAATGCCCTCGGGCAGATAGCCTAGTATGAACCTATGAACCTATGAAGTTACTTAAGCAGGAAGATGGTAGTGCAATGAGAGAAATAAAAATGTAAAAAGAGAAATAGAAAGAACTGAGAAAAAAGATTATGAAGAGTGTAGTACAATATGTACAAGAAATGTTTAAAGAAAAAAGAAGGTAGTGAAAAAAACATGGAAAATAAAAATGTTAACAGAAAAAGAAGAATAAAAAGAGTTGGAAAAGGAATTTTCTTTAAATGAGATAGATAAAGTATTAGGACAAGTAAACAGATTTGGCTGCAGGACCAGATGGAATAGGTTATGATCTATACAAAAATGTAAGGAACTGGAAAAAATATTTTTAAAGATCTTGAATGAATGGTTAAATTAAGGTTTTATGTATAATGAATTATGTAGCAGAATACTTAAATTCATATGGAAGAAGACCAATAGTCTTGAATAATAATAAGATCTTTATGAAAATCCAATGTAAAAGCTTAAGCAACACAAAACCAAATCCAGGAAAAAGTTGCTGTAAATCACAACAGTGTCCTGAAGAAAACCGCTTTATTAAAACAAGTGCAAGGTTGAGTGCTTTTATTAAAGCATTTTTCTTCTGGGCCCTATTGTGACTTGCAGCATCTTTATGAAAATAATGCAAAAATATTTGAAACTAAATGGAAAATATTATGGAAGATTGCATGTATAGTAGAAAGGGGAAGGGTTGTCAAGAATTATTAATAATAGATATATATTATCAATGGAAAAGAAGAAGCAAAATCATCAATTGGGCATGAAATATTATGGGCAATAATGAAAGAATATACTATAATTGAGAACATTAGGAAATTATGTATGTCAGCATAATAATAATAAAAAATACTTGTAAACATCTGGTTAAGCTAAGAGGTACATATGAAGAGTTGTGCAAGGAATGTCCAATGAGCTGTATACACTTTGCATAGTTATGAATGTAATAGTATGTGAAATAAATCAAAAATTTAAGGAAATGGTATATATTACCTAAAGGGTTAAGAATTTCAGTTCCGTTATTTGCAGGTGACATTATAATAACTGCAAAAAAAAAAAAAAAAAAACATTTGGATAACTGACTGTCTAGAAGTGATAGGGATGGCTTTAAATAAACAGAAAAAGTAAATGTTTAGGTGATGTAGTAAAGATAGAGGGTATATATTTTACAATGAATTAAATTTCTGAGTTAGGTGTAAAATTTGTGAATAAAGATGTAAGTAGAATTCAATGGGAAAAAACAATAGAAGAAATAAAACAAATCTGTCTTTTCTGGATATCATGTAAATTATCATTCAAAAAAGACTTACTTAATAAATTTAGAACTGATAGGAAAATAGCATACTTAGCAAGTGTATTTATGTTGCCAACTGTATTTGAAAAGAAATTATTGCAGATATTTTTTTTCATTTATATGGGGTTCTAGATTAAACCTAGTAAAAAGAGGAGTTTAAGTATGTAAATAAAGAAGGAGGTTTAGGGTTAATTAACCCAGTGGTGTATGCTGCTTCATTAAACTTATGCAAAATGTTAAACTAGATAAATGGAAAAGATGAGAAATTAGTATCAACAGTGTATAAATATAAGTATGATAAATTTTGGGGTATGATAAAAAGAGTGCATAAATGAAGAAATAAAATGTTAAAATATTTGTGGAATATAAAAATTGATGATATAGAAAAAAGAAAAGTATAGTATACAAATGTAATGATAAAACATTACTATGTAAAACCATGGTAAAATCTACTTGATGTGAAAAAATAAAGCTCAAAAATAAGAAGCAAATAGTCTAATAAGAAAGTAGAATGTCAATATTTTTGTGGAAACTGATAATAGATAATATACCATATAAAAATTAAAGTGTTAGAATAGGTTTACATTGCGAAGAAGAAACTGTGGAACACGTTTCTGAAATGCAAAAATGTAAAAAAAGTTATGAGGAAAACTATGTAAAGAAGATTTTTTAAAGGTATAAAAAAGTGAGTAAAATAAACATGGATATTATTAAAATGGATATTATAATAATAGAAGTAAAGAATATATTAAACACATAGATAAAATGTTATTTTACTTTATATGGATGATGTGGAGTGAAAGAATGAATGAAATATTTTATGGTAAATGGAGTTCAGCAACAATATTAAGTAAAATCAGATGGTGGTTATGGAAAAAAGGAGTGAGCCTCTTATAGGGATGAAAATTTAGTATGATTGTAAAGGAAATTTTCTATGTGTAGAAATAGATTCGTATATCTATATATCTGTACATTTGTAAATTTTTAAATACGCTATAAATAAGAGTTATTTTTGTATATATAAATGAAGCACCCCTACTCTTTTCAATAGGTGCCATGGGATCTTTCACATCACCTGAGTTACTACCAACTTATGCAGGTGGGACCTTGGTTGAATGTCTCATCTGAAGGATGAATCTTGAGATGTTGGACATTTTGGAAAACAAAGTGAAGTCTAGAGAATATCATTACAACAGCTATTATGGAAATGGGAAAAAAAGCCTTTAGCACATTTTATCTTATCTTATATCAGTGCCAAACATTTAAGCTAGAAATAAGAAAAAGCACAACAAGAAAACGAGATCTGTGGTCCTACCATGTTCTGAGGAACTGCACTGAAAAACACTATCTTATTTCAAAATTGAATGTCTAGCTTGTAATAACCATAGAAAGTTTGGATATTTATGCAAGTGACTGGCTCCAGACAGTTTGAGCTAGGACGTTCTTAGAGAAGGCTGCTGCCCTATTAGATTGGGCCTTGCCAATCCCACCAGAGTTTTTCCTGGATTCTCATAGCAAAGCATTATGGAGCTAGTTAGCTAATCATTTGATATTGTTTACTTGGAAATGGGCCTTTTCTTTTTACTTAGCACGAAGAAAATGAAAATCTGAAAATAATGTTTACAATTTTTTTTTGGGGGGGGGGGGTTGTACAATATTTCAGTAGTTTATGAATATACTTTCCCATTATGTTGACTGTGATAGAGCAGCATTGTATATCTTGACTAAACTGCAGTTCTGATGTCACCTTAAGCAAAAATGGGGATTTATTTCTAAGGCATACCCTATTCTGTTGTCACCTTAATAAAAATGGAGTTTTACTTCTAAGGTTTATACTGCCCTTATGAAACAGCATGTAGTCCTCTCTATGAAAAGCTTTATCACTCAGACATCTTTGCAATGGCAACCAGTAAAAGTCTTCCATAATAATATCATGGCTACTGAAGCACTAGATTTGAAGGAGGTAAGGTCAGCTTTTCACAATGAAGTTGAGGCCCTAGTGAGAAAACACAGGCTTTGTTCTAAGTTTGTGGTGCAAAGCCCCTTTCAACAACTGCTCATCAGTGGAGTGAGTGGAGAAAGAGGGAGAAAACAGGAGACCGGTTGCAATAACTGAAAAAATTGCATCTTAATAAATGTATAAAATAACCAACTGACAAATATTTTCTCACTTCCTCCTCCTGGGCCAACTTAGCCTTCTGGCTACCTAATCCCAGACCACCGAGTGACCATGCAATTTTAGTGCAGAGGTTTATGGATGATGTACTGTTAGTCATTCCCAGAGTGTTTGTTTTTGTACTGCATAACTTCAGGCAAGTCATTTATCCAGACATTGACTTTGGGTCACCCCTAAAAAGGGGACTGTGTGTTCAGTGAACAAATGTGTTTTTTTTTCCTTTCCTGGCTACCCATGGATATGACCATTCACTGGATGGGATTCCTGACTTCTCTGAAAGTGCCTATGGATTGAAAGATCCAATGAGGCTTTTAGGGACTATGGCAGAGATAAACTATTTGTGTTGTAGCTAGTTAAGGTCCATTTCTAGGAGTAGCATGTGTAATTATGTCACAAAATTGTTACCACTCTCACTTAGTAGGTTATCTCCATGGCTCCTGGTCTCCACCAGTTATAGCACAGGCAGAAGTTTGCCTTGCACCATCTCCCCATGGCAGGAAAGTTGGCTATTGAATGCTTTATCTATCTACCCCAACCAGAACTGCTATTATTGAGTATATTTCTGAACCTAGGTTGCAGGTGTAGCAACAATTACCCTGCCTTTCTGCCACTGGCCATCTTCACTGTGACATGGATCTACAAGATAGTGTAAGACCATCAGTTCTGTAGCTGTTGTGGACTAGTAAACTGAAAAATATGTTCACTGAAAAGGGTTATCTGGTCATCCTTTTGGATAAGATCATCAAAGAAGTATTTTATGTTAGACCTACAAAGTTCAAAGCATTCCTGGGTAATTAATTTGATGATTTCTCCCTACCAGTATATGATCAGAAAACAAGTACAATTTTTGGGATAAGGTCCTGATTTTGAAATACCAAGGTACCACGCAACAAGTTATCAACATTATTCTTAATAACTGGTACATTTTTCAAACTAAGGGGGTGTTTTTAAAAAAAATTGGGAAATCAGCCAATGTTTGCCCACAAGTCTAGTACGAACTTAAAGAATTTATTGGGAAAAGGTAAAGCCATCCAAAAATTAAAGGTTGTCAGGAACAAGGCACATATAAATGTGGATTATGTGTTTATTGCCCCTATATATTGGAATCTGAATGTTTGATATTGAATAAAATTTTAGTTGACAGAGTTTGGTTTTATAAGGGTAACAGTAACACTAGTGGAGTCATATTTGTCTATGTGTGACTCTTGCCCTGCATTCTATATGGGCAAGTCCGAACGTACCCTTAAAAAAAGAATTTCTGAACACCTTTATGACATCAGAAATATGACCTCTAGAAATGCTTTATATAAGTTTTCAATGTCTTGTGCTTCTTTCAGTAAGTTTGTTTTTGTGATTTTGGATAGTGGTGAACTCAGCCTGAGGGGGTGAAGGACAGTAAACTGCTTTAGAATATAGTGAATATTATTGGCAGATTAGATTGGATACCGCTCATCCACCAGGAATTAACAATCAGATTTCCATTCTCCCAGTCCTCAAACTAACAGCTGCTGAACTTTATATGATTCATTTTATTGTTTTCATTCATCTATTAATCTTTGTGACTTTTTATTCTGTGTAGTTTATTTTATGCATTCATTTTATTTTGATTTACTATATTTGTGTTACTGGGCATTGCTTTTTATTAATAATTTATCTCCTTTTAATTTTAAGATGATGTACACAATGTAGTATCATAATATCAGCTAATTTTTGCACTGGTCCCTTTAAGCTGAGCTTTTAATGATGGTGTGAGGTTAAACAATCAGAATACATCATTTCCTGTTCTGAAGAAGTCTGTTTTATTGTTTAGTGGACGAAATTGCTCAACAACTTTATCTTTTTTCTTATTTGGTTTTATTTATAGTATTAAAATAACATTTTTAATTCCTTTTTCAGTGACATTCATTTGTGGCAACTCCTGGTGGTACATGTAGCATGGCATAAGATTGTCAGTTTTGCTGCTGCTAGGATATAATGCTATTAGAACTACACCAGCATAGGATCATAGGAAGTTAATAGGCTATTAACCCTGAGGCCCTTACAAGCCTAGCCAAGAATTTAGCCCATGTTCTAACAAGTCAGCACCCTATGCCACTGTCCAGCAGGTACACAGGTGGCATCCCAGGGGTGTATTTTCTGTTCCCTATCCAGTTATCCAGGTTGTACTTAAAAAGGATTAATGAGGTACTCTCCCTGATGTGGAGAGAGAGTCTGTTCTACAAAAGGGGAGTCTCTGGGACACAAATCTGTCCCATCAACAAGTCCTATTGATATCACAGACCAGTTTGAGGTTGTGCGTTTGGGTTAGTTGAGTGGAGCTTGACTTGCGGATATGCAGCAGTCCCATCAAGGCAGGGTCTGAGATTGTTTTGTATGCCAGACAGAAGTCACCTCTGAGGAGTCTGTAGCAGACTGAGTAGAGGGACAGGACCTTTAGCCCATCTGTGTAGGGTAGATGTTTGAGGGCCTGGATTCTCCTGGTGAGGAACCTCTGTGGTCTCTCCAGCTGCTGCGTGTGCTTTGTGGGGTATAAGCCAAAAGAGGCATTGTACTCAATAATGGGTCTTATAAGGGAAGAATACAGTAATGTTATTAACCATCTTGTCCCTTGATGAGATACCCTTACTAATGAGTGGGCCATGTAGAAAGCTTTCCGTACAACAGAGGCAATATAGTGGTCAACAGTCAGTTTGCTATCAACCTGGTGACCAAGTCCCTCATGACTGACTGCCATCCCCACAAATTATCACATTGATAATAAGATAATAAGCATGCACTCTCCCCAAAGGGGATGATAATGCATTTTTTGGCATTCTGTCTGAGGCCATGTTTCTGGCAGCAGTCATTTGTTTGGGTTTGACCCTCTTGCAGGATGTCCATATCACTAGGGGAATTGATGACAGCACCTAGCTTGCAGTCATCTGCAAACTTGGTCAGCCATAGTCCACTGGTTTTGACCTGCACCTCAGAAAAGTATATCCCAAAAAGCAGAAGCCCCAAAACTGATCCCTAGGGTACACCACTTGTTACGTTTCTACTGTTTGAGGTTGCTTCACCTATTTTGATTAGGTGGTTTCTTATCAGTGAGCCAGTTTGCTACCCATTTGATAACATATGGATTGATGCCTAGTTGAGAGAGTTTATCTATTATACCTGAGTGGGGAATAGTATCAAAGGCTTTGGCCAGGTCAAGGTAGTCAGTGCGCACCATCTTCCCCTCGTCCATGGCCTTGGTGACTGTCTTAAAGAAGTCGACCAAATTTAACAGGCATCACCTCACCTTGTCGAAACCAAACTGTGTGGGAGCATGTGTCTGGAGGTTGCCAGTGTCCTTGTTAATGAAGTCCATGGTAATCCACTCCATGGCCATGCAAATCAGCCTAGTTAGACTGATGTGTCTATAATTTCCAGGATCAGTGTATGCTCCTCATTTGTGCAAACGGATGACAGTGGCTGTCCTCCAGTCAGTTGGGTTGAAGCAGGTACTCAAACTTTTATTGAATAGGGTTACTAATGATGCTGCAAGTTCCTGCTGAATACAGCCTCGGATGTTATCGGGTCCCATGGAGTCTGTATTTTTTGCCTTTGAGAGGGCACTGATGACTTGCTCCTTAGATACAAGGGGAGGGAGGCAGGTACTGGGGATGTCCTGTTTTACTGATGGGGGGGGGGCAGAGGGTTGAAGTTTTCACTGAATCTGTCTGCCAGCAGGTTGGCTATATCTACAGCATTTATGTATGTGGTGTCCTTGACCATCAGTTCTGAGCAGATCTGGGTGCTTCCCTTAAGATTGCGGACATATGTGAAGAAGACCTTATGATTGTCTTTAGTAGATTTGGCCAGTTTGGACTCGAAGTTTGCTTTGGAGGATTTCACTAGTGCTCTTATTTGCTTGTTCAGGCTAAGGAGAGATTGCTTCCAATTAGGCACCTGCTCCTTCTTGGTACTGGACAGCAATTTTTTCCTTTTATTATAGAGTTTATTTATTGCAGATGTCCACCAGATAGGTTTACAATTTCTTGAAGAGGAGGATTTTGTCCTTTTAGGTATTCCTAATTCCATGCAGCTATATAAATGCTCATATAGCACTTTGTTGTAGGTTCGGACATATGTGCCAATTACTATGGAGGGGGAAGGGGGCTGTGATGCTGTTTATACCTCCCTCAGGAGGTTGTAATCAGCTTGGAGAAGTTTTTTTGTTTATCCCTAGCTGAGGGGGGGGGGGTGACTTCGAAAGTGACCACCTTGTGGTCGGATCTTACCAGGAATGATGATACTGTAGTGATGCTGCACTGGTTACTCATGTTGTTTAATACCAAGTCCAAGATATTATCACCTCTTGTGGGGGTGTCAGCCAGCTGGTCCAAGGCATTTGCATTGGCAAAAATCAAGGAATCTCTGGGCATTTGTGTTTTGGCATCAGTACTTCTTCCAGTCTATGGTTGGATAGTTAAAGTTGCCCAGGATAAGGGTAAAGGGTTGAATCTTGATAGATTCGAAGAGGTCCAGATAGGTGGAGTGGATATCTTGAGTCAAAGTTGGAGGCCTGTAGTTAGTTATGATTTGAATAGGGATCTTGTCAATTATCAACTGCACCTGGAGTGTTTCCTGTGCGTCATACTGTTTGACCAGCCTGGAAGTAGGTATGTCTTTTATATATATTGCAATTCCACCTTCTTTTGCTTTGCTGCTCATGGTTTGGGGTCTGAAAGTATGATAGGATGAATAACCTGGTATGGCTGGGGTGCTCTTTGCAGCTCTGAACCAGGTATCTATGACTGCACAATGTCAGCATATTCCAGGGTTAGCAATGCTTGCAATGAGAGTAAATTTCATGTTTAGACTCCTAGCATTTAGCAGCATGACCTTTAATTTATGTTTTGATGACATTTTCATGTTGGTAGTTTTGACCTCCTGGCATTGCCTAAAAAAGGAACTATGGGGGAGTCGAGAGACTTTACCAGGAGCCTGAAGCCCAAGGAAAACAGATGCAGGCCATCTCTGGCAAAGCATCGTGGTTTGTCAGTCATGTCATCCCAGGCTGTTAGGTACTGGATCCCCTTGGAATGACACCAGAAACTAAGCCAATTGTTAAAGTCAATAATTTTTTGTTTGTATTGAAGCATCATTCTGGGTGATGGTAGAATGCTGCTTAAGGCTAGAAACATAACTCCGCTAGAAACATAACTCCCTGGGATACATATTCAGCAAGCTCGATCATGTCTCACTTCATATAGTCCAGGGAGGTACTTCAAGTCATTCACGCCAACCTGGACTATGACAGTGTCATAACAGTACTTGTTGAGAGACTTGAGTGCATGGATAATATGGTGGATTCTGGCACACGACAAACAACTAACCATGACTTTCTCCTTATCCAGCCTAGTGAGGAGCACATCTGTGTCTCTCACAATGGAGTCTCCTATGACTAATATGTTGGGTTTATGTTTAGGCCTTAGTGGCTGTGAGACACAGGTGTATGGACTGTGTGTGGTGGGCAGTGGAGTTTGCATGTGTTTTTGTCTGAGAGGTCTCTTTTGTTTGGGTATATTTTTGTTGAGGACCTCCACATATGTGGAGGTGGGTTATGTAGGTGTCAGTGGTGCTTGAGGTGTGGAGTGTTGACAACCTTCTCGGTTCCGAATATTTCCCATTTGGTGCCAATAAGATTTTGTGTCACTTGACTTTCAGGCCTCTTGCATAATGTAGAGCACTTGTTTAGAGTAGTGGTCATTGAAAGTACTAGGTTTGGAACATTAATGCTTTTGACTTGAGTATGTTTACAACAGGGTGTAGTAGGGACCCATTTTGGTTTCTAAGTAGGGTACAGATCTCTAGTAGTAACTGTGATCTTTCTTATTTATCTGAACTAGCTGAGAGAACAGACTCATTCTATGTCAGCCACAGATGATTAGTTCGAATGGTAATTGTTTACTCTAGTCTTACCTTCATTAGCACCCCGTGATGGTGGGGAAGGGAAGTCATATAGAAGCACACCTGTCTGAAGATCAGAAATTTGAGCAGAGATGGAAAGCTGCAGCACATTGGTGCATTTCCGTATGGGTGAGTATACTTGTAGAGAGGGATGTGGTTAGACAAAGATTGGTTGAGGAAGACATTTCTTCCTTATGTTCTTCATTGTCATGACAATTAAATTCCTCCTGTTTTGATCAGCTAGTAGGAGGAATTAATGAGAAGTTAACAGAGTTGTCTGGTTAGATTATTGAACAAAAAATGAGAAAGCTTAATAGAGACATTAAAGACTATTATAATGGTTCTGCCTTTGTGGTGAAAACCAATAACAGACACCAGAAGGGTGGGCCTTCCTCTGGAATTGAGGGAAACAAGAACCATCATGGAGTAAGAACTTTCTTATCCACCTCTACTGGCAGCTCAATAGCCAGGTTATCTCCAGGAAAATTTTCTTGGGGGATTTCAAAGGGGGAACTCTAGCCATAAACAAGGGCATTTTGATACTTTGAAGGAAAGACAGCAGTGGCAAGGAAAAAATAAGAAATGGTACTGATGTTAAAAATAAGAAATGGTACTGATGTTAAAACTAAGAAATGGTACTGATGTTAAAAATAAGAAATGGTACTGATGTTAAAAATAAGAAATTGTACTGATGTTAAAAATAAGAAATGGTACTGATGTTAAAACTCGTGTGTTTTGCACAAGATTTGTACTGTTTTGAAAAGAGTGACAATTTGGTATTGAATTTATCAAGAGTGTGATTTACCCAATGCTGTAATGGCGGTTTCAAATCTTGGCCTGAAATTTACATCAACTGTTGTGCCTAGGTTTTATATGTTAAAAATGTAAATGCTTATAAGAAATCTGCACTTGATTTATTATTTTAATCAACAGTCTAAAAAGGTGTTTTTTGAAGATGTTTGGGATAGTTCGGGGGACAGTTTTGAAGAAATTTATTTTTCTTGTGATTCTATTATAGATGATGACCTTAATGTTTATTAGATACTTCTGATATTGTATGTAAAAGTGATTTTATCCCCCCTTTTTTAAAGGAGTATAAAAATGTTTCTACTTGATTTTACTATTGAATGTATGTGTAAGAATATCTGTGTTGATTAGAATAATATTTCATATAATCCAACTACAACTGAGAGATTAGCTTTAAAAAGTATGAGTCAGCATTGGGACCTGGTGATTAAACCTTCAGATAAGAGTCATAAAATTGTGGTGATGCATTTTACTCAATATAAGAAAACGTGTGAAGATAATTTAAATGATGTTCGTGTATATAGTAAAATGATGAGTAATGAGTATGATAAAGCATTAAAAGAGTTTCAGGATTGATCACCAAAGGTTTTAGGTTGGGGTATTTTTTTAAGGAAGATGTTGAAAGGAAATTTACTGTACAAGGTTATTCTATGGCTAAATTCTGTTTGCCAAAAATACACAAGAATCTAACTGCCCCTTCCAGGTCATCCTATACTGTCTGGTACAAATTATTTTTTACATAATGTGGGTTTATTACTTCATAAATATTTACTGAAACCTGTGATGAAATTGGATTCGTATATACATGATTCTTTTGACGTTCTAGAAAACATTTGGCCATGGAGATGGAAAACTAATAATTACTGGCTTGTTATGGATGTCAAAAGTTTATATACCAATATTAGTCATTCTTTGGTTATAGAGGCAGTACACCACTTTTTAGGTGATATTCTGCTAGTTAACTATATTACTGAGCTGTTTCATTTTAGTTTAACTCACAATTTTTTGAATTTAATGGAGAAATGTTTCATCAACTAAAAAAAGGACAGTGATGGGAGCATCGTTTGCTCCCATGTATGCCAGTCTCTTTATGGGGATACTTGAGGTCAGATAGTTATATAAATTAGATTTTTATAAAAGATTTGTTATTAAATACTTAAGATTTATTGATGATTTGATTTTTTTGTGTGAAGATGGACAAGTATTTTTGAATGAGTTTATTAATAATTTACAGAAGAATGACTTTGGTATAAGTTTTGATGGTGTTAAGATTGGTTCTAAGGTAGTCCTTTTGGACACAGAACTGGAAGGAGTAACTGGAGATGGTATTTTGACTAGAGTTCATAGAAAATTTTCAGACATTAAGTTTTAGATGGGAAAAGCTCCCATCCTTCCCACTTATTCAAGTCCTTACCCTATGGTGAATTTTTAAGAATCTCTAGGCTTTGCAACAAAGAAAATATATTGACTGACGAATTAACTAAAACTTGCAACTTATTTTTACAAAGGGGCTATGATTTATCTACTTTAGAAAGAGCTTTGAATCGGTTGTTTGGGGTAAATCAGCATTTGGATAATGGAGAGATATATACGAGAATGGTGATAGATTAGTGAGACAGTGTGAATAATGTCCATGAATTAGATTATAAGGTGTATGTTATTACCCATAATATTTTAACTAAGATTTTTGAAGCTGTTAATTATTATTGGAATTATTTGTTGAAGGATAAAATTTTAAAAGATATTTTATCCATACAACCTGTTTTGTCACTCATAAGGGGCTGAGGCATAAAAGACATGTTAGTGCATAGTTCCTGGGGTTGATATTTGTGTGCAACCTAGATATATGGGTACATACGCCTATGGGAATTGTTAAGTATATAACCTCTTTTTTTAGTCAGATTAATTGTGTTAAATATACCCCTAAGGAATTATAGTGAGGGTGTTATTTATGCACTTTGGTGTTACTGCAGTCTCTTTTATATTGGAGAAAAAAAATGTTCATTTATAGTTAAACTGCAGGAAGATCTTCAAGATATTAAATGTAAGAAATTTGAAAGTCCTGCATGAGCTCATTATGCATCTTGTCATGGGGGTGATTTTACTTGTTTAAAAAGTACTTTTGGAAAAAGGTGTAGGTTGTGATAGTTTTGATTTGAAAAAGAAATTGCATTACAAGGAAACTATCTTTCAAGGCTTGTTAGGTGCCAAGATTATTAAACCTTTTTTCTTTCTGGACTTGGTCGTTTTTTGTAAGCTAGGAACATACCTCCCTGGGACACACATTCAGTGAGCTTGATTATGTCTCTCTTCATATAGTCCAGGGAGGTATGTCTCAAGTTATTCACATCAACATGGACTATGACAGAGTCATAAGAGTACTTGATGAGAGACTTGAGTGCATGGGTGATATAGTGGATTTGGGCACCAGACAAACAACTAACCGTGACTTTCAAATTATCCAGTCTAGTGAGGGGCACATCTGCGTGTCTCACAATAGAGTCTCCTATGATTAATATGTTGGGTTTATGTTTAGGCCATAGTGACTGAGACACAGGTGTATGGACTATGGGTGGTGTGGTGGGCAGTGGAGTCTGTATGTGTTTTTGCCTCAGAGGTCTCTTTTGTTTGGATATGTTTTTGTCGAGGACCTCTGCATATGTGGAGGTGTGTTGTGTAGGTGCCGGTAGTGTTTGATGTGTGGTGTTTGTGTTGACAACCTTCTCAGTTCCAGATATTTCCCATTTGGGCCAATAAGCTTTTGTGTCACTTGACTTTTAGGTCTCCTGCATAATGTACAGCACTTGTTTAGAGAAGTAAATCATTGAAAGTACTATGCTTGGAATATTAATGCTTTTAACTTGAGAATGTTTACAACAGGTTTTGGTTGGTAAGGAGGGCACAGATCACTAATAGTAACTGTGATCCTTCTTATTTATCTAGACTAGCTGAGAAAACAGACTCAATCTATGTCAGCCACAGATGATTAGTTTGAATGGTAATTGTTTACTCTAGTCTTACCTTCATTAGCACCCCATGATGGTGGGGAAGGAAAGTGAAGTCATACAGAAGCACGCCTGTCTACAGAATGTGCAAGGTGTTTATCACTCAGGCTAAATTGATTGGACATGTGGCACAAAATATCTTCAGATAGTTATTCTTTTGTATGGATGTGTCTTTTCTTCATGAAGTTCCATATTCCTTGCTTTTTCACATGGACAGCTTGAGCCTTTTGGCCCTGCATGAGGCATCAATTACCAGGGTCTTTTTCCA